>NC_090444.1:450870691-451170969 GCF_031143425.1 Pleurodeles waltl
CCCAGTAGAGTTATTTTCCAAATAAGTGAACCCTGGCACACACAAACGATCGCATGGAGTAGGACGCTACCTGTCGATACATGAACTCCAGCGCCTTGTCAGTTGAATGGAGCGCTATATAAATGCAAAGGTTAGTCAAAACAAAACGGCACATCACAGAATCAAACTGATCTTAGAGCCACCTGTGGGCATACACAGGATGAACGAGCAGCTTCACATTACAGATGCAAGTTTCCGAAGTAAGAAAAAATGGAAAAGTTTAACCTCCAGGTAGGCTTCTGTAGATGTCGGCGCTGAAAATGTTTATTTATCAATTCAAAGGTCCAGAGAGGACGCTGACAATATGGCCAAAGTACGATGTAGTACGTAGGTCCTCCATTCGAAACGGAAATGTTAGGCAGTGTCTGCCAGCAACATTAGTTTTCAAGCACCGTTCATCTGTAGATAATGCGACGCCTATAAACCTCAGTCCCAGAGCAGGGTAGGGGCCCAAGGGAAGACAGGTTTTAGGCTTGCGCTGCCTTGTTTTGCAGTCTGTTTCCAGGGCACCAGGGGACAGAGGGCCTAAGTTTGAGACACGAGGCCAGCCAAAACCTTAAAATGTCAAAGGAGTAGAATCTACAATGGAGCAAAAATGCAGTTGGGTTGGACTTAGGCCCTTATTTATACTTTTTGACGCACAACTGCGCCAACGCAGTTGTGCGTAAAATTTTTTAACGCCGGCTAACGCCATTCCAAAGCGCCATGCGGGCGCCTTATTTATTGAATGACGTTAGCCGGCGCAACTGACTGGTGTGCGTAAAAAAAAATGACTCACACCAGGCAGCGCCGGCGTAGGGGAAAATGGAGCTTGGGCGTCAAAAAATGGGGCCAGTCAGGTCTGAGGCAAAATTTTGGCCTCAACCCGATTTGCGCCATTTTTTTTACGCCCAACCCCCATTGAAATGACTCCTGTCTTAGCAAAGACAGGAGGCATGCCCCCTTGCCCAATGGCCATGCCCAGGGGACTTATGTCCCCTGGGCATGGTCATTGGGCATAGTGGCATGTAGGGGGGCACAAATCAGAACCCCCTATGCCACAAACAAATAACGAAAAAAATACTTACCTGAACTTACCTTTCCTTCCCTGGGATGGGTCCCTCCATCCTTGGGTGTCCTCCTGGGGTGGGCAAGGGTGGCAGGGGGTGTCCCTGGGGGCATGGGAGGGCACCTCTGGGCTCCTTCTGAGCCCACAGGTCCCTTAACGCCTGCCTTGACCCAGGCGTTAAAAAACGGCGCCCATCAGGCTGGGCGCCGTTTTATAAGGCCTGCCCCCTCCTGTGCGTCAAAATGACGTCACAGTATAAAAGGCGCACAGGCCTTAAAGTCATTTTTTGGAAGGGAACGCCTACCTTGCATATAATTAACGCAAGGCTGGTTCCCCCTTCTAAAAAATAATGCACATGGTGGAACTTTGACGCCCGCGGGGTCGGACGTCAAAGTATAAATATGGGGCAGTGTTTGCGCCGATTGTGCGTCAAAAATTTTGACGCACATTCGGCGCAAAGAGAGTATAAATATGCCCCTAAATGCGCACAAGCTTTTCCGATTGTACGGACATAACACTGGATCAATATAGTTTTTCTGACATATTAATTATACGACTTTCAGAATTACTTTCTGTTTGAATGTAGCTGCTGTTTATAGTACACTGGTGATGCTTCCAAGATAGCAGACGTTTTCCTATGAGATCAGTCAGTCTGTCATCTTTGTCTATGTGCAGTGTATTTAAAGTGAGTCTGAGATGGAGTCGGGTTGAATTGTACGCGTACACGCAGTTTGATCCCATGACCAATTGACACTGCATCAGGATACCAGTGAGCACTATATGGGGGACATTTAATTATTTATTACTATAAAGATGACTTGTAGTGAGGGATTTTTTTCTTCTCTTTTTTCCTTTGGGTCGCTAATTAATTTTAGTTTGGACTTATATATACTTTAGAGGCACATGCTTATAAATGGAGTTAGTGATCCATATACTTTCACTGGGTCGAGCTACCCTATATGTTCAAAGAAACGATATGCATTTATGAGCACCATATATATTTATATTTGTTACAATTAATCAATGCAGATTTGGGTTTTCTTGGTTCTTTTGATGGATGACGTTTTGCGATACATGAACGAGACATGTTGGCAGAATAATTAGGAGCATTGTATATTAGGATGCTGTTTTGCAATGGTAAGAAACAAACAGGCGTTTATTAACTTTCAATCTATCTCCTATTTTGGATGACATGTGGAGGTTATCTGACAATAGCTTGTTTTTTCTAGTCACTTTGATCTGGCAGATTATTTTGGAGATAATGATGAGATTGAGGCAGCTATGAATCCTGGATACGTTTGAATGGGCAAGTACCAGTTAGATGGTTATGTTTGGTACTAACTTAATTAAATATAAATCTATCCATGCACCTTGGATTGCTGGGATCATGCACCTCACACTAGTGGATGCGGCACATTCGTGGGATGTCCTCTGATGGTCTTAATACACATATATGTTTACTTTACCAGGGTGTCATGGTAATGGGATACTGAATATTACCCACCATTTAAACTATTTGAGTTTTTTTTTTTTTTTGTTTAGTCTCGCTTATACTACTAACTTTGTTACCTATACCTGTAGAAGACAACTTTTTCCTTTATGTCGACTTATAATTATCATTGGGTCTTTTGGTCTTTTTTGGAATTGGATATGGATAATCTTAGACATAACATACTACGGTTTATGTCATAACTGTATTGATTTATGTTAATTTTCAGCCTTGAAAAAGTCAAAGCAAGTACTGTTTGCATGAAGAAACACATGTAGTGTACGCGTACACGCCATTTGATACCATGACCGATTGACACTGCATCAGGATACCGATGACGTTTTGCGATACATGAACGAGACACGTTCACAGAATACTTAGGAGCATTGTATATTAGGATGGTGTTTTGCAATGATTATTTTGGAGATAATGATGAGATTGAGGCAGCTATGAATCCTGGATACTTTTGAATGGCCTTGAAAAAGTCAAAGCGAGTACTGTTTCATGACGAAACACGAGTTTACTGAACAGGTTGGACTTAATGAAATTGAAGAACTTATTCAATAAAAACAAGCGGACCGGCTGATAACTTAAATATGGACATTGTTATACTCATTTGACACAAGTGCCTTGGACTATGTATTGTTGTTTCTTTTGAAACTTGTGGGGGAGTGGGGTAGGTCCCCCTTCCAGGAGCACCATGTTTATAAGTGTGTTATTCCAAATATAGGGGTGAACGATTTTGTGAGCGCCGTCCCTATCAACACACCATGTCAACTGTTGTTCTTATCACAATACTTGTTGCTCTACAACACAATAAATAACCCACATTAATAAAACAATAAACAACACTAAAAGGCAGCAGAATACCAAACCATGCTGTACATGCAAGTGAAGCACCCAATTTTGGTTTCCCAAGGCTGTTCTTTGGGGTGCCTTGTAAGTGTGCAATTCACTTGCATGTACAGCTTTGTTTGGTATTCTGCTGCCTTTTAGTGTTGTTTAGTGTAGTGTAGTGGACCCAAAACCCAAGACTTTTAAAATACTTCTGGATCATGAGGAACTTCTGCCACAGAGAAGAGCTAGAGGAGGAGTACTGCCACTCCACGCTGACACGAATACTGCTGCCTGCACCGTGGCCTGAGGACACTGCTTGTGAGATACACAACACACCTTTCCATCCGCACCGCAGTCCCGGTCTACCAACACCAGCACCGTTGACTCCAGAGCTGTCAACAGATGCCCCTGTCTGCACCGTGATCCGTGGGTGCTGCATGAAGCCCGCCTCGCACCACCGCCTTGGGCCTACCGATGACATTGCTTCAGCAACAACAAAGCCACTGCCTGCACCGTGACCTGGAGACACAGCACATCACACCGACCTGCTTCACACCACAGCCCTGGTCTCACTGACGCCGCAGGATGCCGTCACCAAGCCACTGCCTGCACAGTGACCTGTGGGCACTGCAAGTCACATCGTCCCGCTTCACATTGCAATCCCAATGCCATCCGCGCCAGTGCTCCTGACTTTATTATCAGCCCCGAGTTCGATCTGCAATGCGTGTGCCTTCAAGGGCCTGACAACCCCCACACTGACCTCCAGAATCTATGCTTGCGACGCCAGCGACATTGCACTCTGAATCTCATCACGATGATCACTACGCCCTACATTTCCAAGGTACTGTGTGCGGGTCTTAGTGACACCATAGCTGGCCCGGATGCCGCGGCCGGCCTGAAGTGTTGGATTTGTTGTTCACGATGCCGCGATAGCCACAGGCGGAGCTATCAACTTCAAGGAACTGTATTTTTAAGTTAATTCTATTCTTCTAAAACTGGTATGATGTCCTTTTGTTGTGTTTTAACTATATTACTGTGTGTTATGTGCAAATGCTTTACACGTTTCTTCCAAGATAAGCAAGGATGCTCGTGTCAAGCTACCAAGGAGGTGAGCAGGGGTTATTTGAGCTGGGTATCTCCCTTCTCCTGATTAGAGTGGGGGTCCCTACCTGAACAGGGTACATACCGACTGCCAAATAGAGATCCCATTTCTAACAGGATCTAATTTACACAACTGCAACTATGCCAACTTGTTCAAATGAATAAACTAAAGAAAATACATTTAAGCCGGTAGTGTGTTCTTGTTCCTCTATATGTTCACAATACCCCTTGGTGTCTTGCAGTATCCTTCTAATAACAGTAGTCATACTTTGCCCTTCTTATCATTATTATTATTGTTATTTTGCAATTAGTAGTACTAATGACACTTTGTAGTACTAGTAGTAGTGGTGGTATTAAAATTATTCTTAGTAATCACAGTAATGGTGTAGTAAAATAAGCATTAAAAATATTTTCCAGTCATTGTAACTGTTGAAGTCTCTTTGTTTGCTTTTATTGATATTGTTTCATTAATGATAGAGAATTTAAACAGTCATCAAACTAATTATTTATTCTACCACCACAAAAACAGTAGTACATGGGATAACGTCGCCTCCCACTTCAATTGACCACGCTCGCAACCTCATCATAATCTTGGACAGCTAACTGACCATGAAACAAGTCAATGCAGTCACCTCGTCCTATTTTCACAACCTCGGCATACACCACAAGATCTTCAGATGGATCCCAGTAAAAACCAGAAAGATTGCCGCACAACCTCTCATCAGCAACCGCCTGGACTACGGCAATACACTGTACACAGACACTGCCGTCCCAGCTCATCAGAAGACTCCAGGCGATACAGAATGCAGCAGCCAGGCTCATCCTGGACCTCCTCAAGTATACCCACATAACTCCTCACCACAGGAAACTCCACTGGCTTCATGTCCAGAAAAGATGCCAGTTTAAGACACTCACACACACCTACAAAGCACTCCACAAACTGGAACTATCCTGCATCAACCACCAGCTGAACTTCCATCTTCACTTGAATCACCTGTGCTCTGCTTCACCTGCCCACGCACAAGTCCTGCGCATCCATCACGCCCACAACAGGGGCCGCGCATTATCCTACATTGCAGCCAAAGTCTGGAATGACCCCCCCCCCCTCCCAATGGCACCCTCCCTGGCAGACTATAGAAAGCAAATCAAGACGTGTTTTTTTTATTCAGATACAGCAACCTCAGTGACAAGACACCACTTGGGGTGATAGTGTTGCGCTTTATAAATGATGGATTGATGAATTTGTAAGAACTGGGATCATTGCAAATTTATTGTTCACAGCAAGATGTATGAAACTACTTTGCTGTCACAAATCTAGCAATTCACAAAATCATATGGACTGAGACAACACAATGGTGTTTTGCCCTGCACATTTTAAATATTGTAAAGCATTTCTGAATCATAAAATGGGTATAATGAATTGGAAACAGGAGAGAAGAGAAAGTGGCCTCTCCTTCTATTTGTGATTCGAAATGAAATGAAAAACCCCTCAAAAGAAGAGGTACAAATTCACAAAGTGAATTTGTATCTGATTACCTTTAGGGGAGCAAGCAGTGGTCCGTGACACATCGGAGCAACCACTGCCTGCCAACTCTGATGTCTTCCTAAATATTAATTTTTAAAGTAGCATCAGTTCCTTTAGGGAAGACAGGCTATTTTAAAAAAGGTTTCCATTTGGTAATGTTAACACAGGAATAGTGTTCTACTGCACCTTGCAGGCCAGAATCCCTCTGTTTGTACAATTTGTGATGTGACTTTTTACTAAGCAGGTTTCACTGTAAGTTGCTTTCCTATTCAAAAACCAGTTGTTACCCATCCCTAGTTTGCAAATAGCAACAGTGCATCAGGCCCCAGATCATACCTTGGGGTATAAAAGAAAAAAAGTTAACAAAAAAGAGTAATTGCTCAGACAGGAAGATTATTTTCATCAATATGGGAGGATCGAAAGAGCGCTCATTTGGTACATCGCACAGTCTAAGGAACTTTTTCACAAATTGTAAAGCAGTTGTACAACAGTGCTACAAAACTATGGGTGGAGACTCCCGCCTCTATCTCTCCTATCTTCTCTTTGCAGAGTGTTTCTTCACAGAAGCACAGACCTTTACATCCATGAAAATTCTCATTGATATTAAGGTGCTTGTTACAACTTTGGCGGTCTTTTGTGATGAACGCGTCGAAGGAGGTGCCAAAGGACTGCCATATTACAAGTCACTTATGGATTTCCACCCATAAACAGACAGATATCCAACACTGTTGGTCTGACAGATGGCGGGTAAGAGGCGGTTCTACTGCCATCACCTCTACGTGGCAAGGACTTCACCTGCCATATTACAAGCAGTAATCTGGCATGGCAGTCCTTGCACAGCGGTGCAGCATTGGCAGTGAAACTGCTGACATCCACCCCCTACCGGACGACCAACTCAACGTGGGCTGCTGTGCTGCCCAGACAGGTAGGGGAACCAACCAGAAGGGGTGGATGTGTGTGTGGTGTGTGCATGTATGTGTGCGATCATGTGTTTGTGTGACTGTATGCATGCATGGAGGGGGGTGTGTGCATGTATGTGGAGGGTGGGGGTTGGGGTGTGCATGTATGCGGAGGGAGGGTGTGTGTGTGTGTACATGTATGCAAAGGACAGGGGTGCATGCATGTGGAGGGTGGGGGTGTGAGTGTATGTATAAAGAGGGTGGAGGTGTGCATGGATGCAGAGGGTTGGGGTGTGTTCGTTGCAGATGGGGGTGTGTATGCATGCAAGCGAGTGGGGGTGCATGTCTGTGTGTGAGTGAGTGGGGGTGCGTGCCTGTGTGCGAGCGAGAAGGGGTGCGTGTCCATTTGTGTGTGAGTGAGTGGGTGTGTGTGTCTGTGTGCAAGCGAGTGGGGGTGCATGTCTGTTTGTGTGCAAGCGCTTGGGGGTGCATGTCTGTGTGCGAGTGAGTGGGGGTGTTTATATGTATGCGTGTGGTCGGGTGGGGGTGTGTGTCTGCAAGTGTGTGGATGCGGGGGCGTGGCCAAGGTGGCAGCGGGTGCAGACGCTTGAAGGAGAGCTCCCCTCCCGGCCCGCACATATCCTGTTTTATATCCAGTCCTGGGGTGAACAACATCAACCGCAGCACGTCTGGTGCGCTGTATTGCCACTGTGCACCGCTAAACCGACCCGATTGATGCACTATCCGCCATCGTAGCGGGCTGTTCCCGGTGCGGCCCAAGGGCCGGGCTTTAGCCATGGCACAGCGCTGACGTGGATCTGCGCGGCCCGGTGGACGAGGCGCTTCGGTGCTGGCGAGCTTCCTTGGAGCGATCCGGTCGTTGGGGGTCCCCGTCGCTGAGGCGGACCGCTCCCGGAGAGACCTGGTGACAGGGCCGAGGCTGCGGCATGGAGCCGACAGTGACTGGCGCGCCCCAACGGCCGATCTCGGAACTCGCTGCAGTTGAGCGTGTTTGCTGGGAGCACTGAATCGTCGGAGCAGCTGAGCAGCGGCGGCCTTCGGGAGGACGCAAGGAAGGGCCGTCGGGCCCAGGGCAGGTACGGAGACCTAGTGCAGCAGGGTTATCGCCTGGCGGACACCCTCTACAAGTCGCGGCCCAATGGGAGGCGGGGGCTCCTAATAGCAGCAATAGCCCCCGACCTTGTGCCGGACAGGAAGGGCCTACTAAGTCAATACCAAAGCGCAATAACACCGCCAAATACATAATACTGGGCCTACTTGAGTAATACAAGGGACGTACCAAACTCCCCCCCCTCAGACAAGGGAGTCGGGCACAATAGAGACAGCTAATTAATATTGGACACAGACGGGAGACTTCAAAGGGAGCGGTGCCTGCGTGCAGCTACGGGCCTTGCGGGCATTGCAGCACTTACCTCCATAGCCACGGACCAGCAGCCATATGCAGCGTGCACTGAGCCGTCCAGCCACCCCCACCAGCTCTCATGTAACCCTGCCTTTCATGACCCACCTGCAGGGCTCTTCTAAACGCTTTGGACATCGTGACTCATTGTCTCAGGGGAATCCCAATAGTAATTTCTTGGCGATGGCTCTCACAATGGACACTGCATGAGAGGACTCGTGCAGCGACAATCAACACAATCCGGAGCACTCGAGCTGGCCCAGGCCGGGGTGTGAAGGTGGTGCGGACTACACAGTACAACACAGGACGCACGCTTATACCCAAAATAACCACACAACATGTTTGGATCGTGACCGGGAGTGATCATGGTAAAACCAAAATCCTCGAGGGGCCCACTAGAAACTAGATCAGAGACACTACCTTCGGACTCGGACACAGATCCACACGCTGCTGCTCTGAGTACGGTCACAGAAACTTTGGCTGCTCACTCCATACAATTTGATAAAGTCTTACATGCAGTGTTAGAAACCAGAATATCCCTGGAGGGTAAGATAGACGCCATGGTGGCGGAAGTTAATATTCTTCGCGCAGAACACCGTAAACTGGCAGACAGAGTCACCACCGCTGAATCAACCCTTGCAACCACACAGTCTGATATCGAGGATCTGAAAATATGTATGCAGCGCCAGGATTCTGAAATAAAGATGCTGCAACCAGGTGCGAATGAAGCTGAAGGCCGCCCACGCCACAATAACGTCAGATTCCTGGTATTCCCGGAGCAGATAGAGCTCCCCAACGCAGAATTATTCCTGGAGAGCTGGTTGAAGGAAGCTGCAATAACGCAGGGTGCCTCACATCTACTGTCAATAGAATGCGCTCATCGGATCCCTGGAGGGCCCCCTCATCCAGGGCCTCCCCTCGCCCTCTGATTGCGAGGTTCTTAAACTACAGGGATAGAGATCATGTTCTGCAGGGCTTCTGGGAATCGGGCCCTATAGACATCGAGAATGCAAAGATCACAGCCTACCCAGACTATACAGCTGAAGTGCAACGCAAGCGGGACATGTTTATCAAGGCGAAGCAGGTCCTACGGGACAACAAAATCCCATTCTCCCTCATGTTCCCGGCAAGACTACGAGTGGTGGATGGTGACTGAACACATATCTTTCCGACTTCAGAGGACGCATGGACATGGATCTACGCTAAAGGTCTGGCAGACCCCATAGAAGAAAAGACGGAACAAAAAGAATAGTTAACTCGGCAACCACGCAGGAAGAAGCGTACGAAACTCAGGACTGAGCTCCGTCTGACTAAATCCCAGGCAGCGCTCGGTAGTGCTCAAGTCCTAAAGGAGGCTAATATGTTCTCGCAAATACGACCACAGCATAATCAAGGAACTAGTGTCACGGATTCAGACTCCATAAACAGTCAACAAAGTCCCCCTGCGTCACCTCTAACCTGTGGCCCAGTGATCACGCCGCGCAGGGCGGATGACCTCTGAAGCAGTATGTATACATTGTGGCAACCCAATGATAGGTGTCATTAGAACACACAGTAATACCTGAGGCCACTGTTGGTTTACCTGTATAAACCAGAGCTGAGACTGTACAGACCTTGCACGTCACATATGTATGGCAGCCCCAGCAGGATGCAAAAGGGGATAACATTACCTCTTCGTATATAATCCTACATCTGGATCGGCTTGGCTCATCGACATAAAAAACTTGTAAAGGAAACAGTTACATCCGAACGGACCGGAACCCAGTGTCACCATGGTCTGTGCACCACAGTGCCCCACAACCCGGATGGGTTACCGTATGGACCTTGTTTGGACCCATGTTTGTTACAGCACTAGTTGTGCCTGGCTGTTTATAGTCAGCTTATCTATTGATTGTTCTATTTTGTTTTCTTTTTTTTCTCTCTTTCCCTTGGTGGGTGTGGGTCTCTTGCAGTGGTGGGGTGTCGGGGTGCCCGGGGGTGGTGGCCGGGAGGGAGAGTGACTCGGGAAATGGCGTGCCCCTGCAGAGGTGCAGGTTTACACTACAATATAACCTTAGCATACAATGATGTCATATAACATAATAACATGGAACGTAAGGGGTTTGGCCAATACCACTAAAAGACACAGGGTGCACGCCTACCTTAGACGCCACAAAATATTACAAGAAACTCATGCTACGGCACATGAACTGGGCGACATCGACAAGTGCTGGACGGGCACGGTGTATGGCACGAAAACATCAACGTATGCAAAAGGGGTACTGATTTGGATTGCTCCTGGCACTCCATATATGACTCACAGTGCACACATAGACACAGATGGCAGGTATGTTTGCTTGGCTGGTGAATTGGATGGTAGGAAACTAGCTATAGCTGGTATATATGCTCCGAATACAGGGGAGTTCTTCCGCTCAGTGTCCACACGGATTTCACACGACCCATCCATACCCATTATCTAGGGAGGCGACTTTAATAGTGTAGTGGATATATCACTCGACAGATCCCATCCCCCAGTTGCAGGAGCACATAGTAGGTGCTTATCTAGGATGTTGGGGGCTTGGATGTCAGAATGGAGGTTGCATGATATATGGAGAAGTTTGCACCCTATCGCCAAAGAATGCTCCTTCTATTCACCGGTGCATCATCTTCACACACGGATTGGCCTGTTACTATGCACGCCCAAGATAATACACTTCGTACATAGCGCTTCCCACATGGCCAAAACCCTCTCAGATCATAGCCCCCTAATTATTACACTGGGATGGGGAAGACCACTCACACGTATCCCCACATGGTGCTTGCAGCCTACTCTACCGCGTGACCCCCCTTCTGTGAAAAATTAGCAGACACCATAGAGTCTTACTTTACAACAAACAAACAGACGGCTACATCACGTGCGATTGAATGGGACGGGCACTTATTGGTGATAAGGGGCATGTGTATGTTGATTGCAGACGGCATAAGGCGTACATAAATTCTAGAATTACATGACATCGAGAGGAAGCTATGGGAAGCGGAATCCAAAACAACCACGAATAGTGACGATGGCAAAGAATTGACCAACCTCAAAAAACAATGGGGTGACTCGGAAACCTGTCTACGGAAGTTTGACTATCGACACTACATTGCGCGCTTACATGCTGAAGGAGATCGCTCTAGTAGAATGTTAGCTTCGTTAGCGCAAGGTGAGCATAGGCACACTCCCATCAACGCCATTCGCCTAGACACGGGCACAATAGTAAACACACAATCAGAGATTAATGATGCCTTCAAGCAGTATTATGGCACTCTACATAAAGCTGAGCCCCCACCACACCCGACACTACTGAGAGAATTCCTCCGGGCTTCCCCATTGATTAGTCTGTCGGCGGACCAGATACTGGACTTGGACAAACCTATAGAAAAGGACGAGATTCTGCAAGCACTCAAACAGTTAGCCCATAATAAGGCCCTGGCGGAGACGGACTGCCTATCGAGTACTATGAGACCTTCTCACTGCAGACACTTACACCATATCTGGAAATGTTACAAGAGGCTTTTGAAGTGGGACGGTTATGAGACTCACAGTGGGAAGCAATTATAGTAATCCTCCAAAAAAAGGTTGCGACCCTTTAGACGTTCGCTTCTACCGTCCCTTTTTGCTACTAAACTCGGACTGTAAATTATTGGGGAAGGTACTGGCGAACCGCCTCCTCCCGCTGATGTCCGCATTGATACATCCGGATCAATCCGGCTTCATACCAGGACGCAACACCTTCATCAATATCAGGACCCTTCTGCACTTACTGGCTGAGACCCCGGTAACGAACCACTCAAGAGTAGCGGTCTCGCTAGATGTCGAGAAGGCATTCGACACACTGGGATGGCCATTCCTAATGGCCACACTTCAGGAGATGGGTTTCGGTACAGCGTTCATTTGTTGGATATCAGTCCTATATACTAATCCAAAAGCACGTGTTAAGACTGGCGCTATTTTCTCAGAGGCATTCGAGATAGGCAGAGGTACCCGACAGGGCTGCCCCCTATCTCCGCTCCTGTTCGCATTAGCAGTTGAACCTCTGGCCGCCAGACTGTGGGCAGAGGCAGCGCTATGGGGTGTCCCGGACGGCGTGGAGCACCGCATTGTTTCCTTGAAAGCAGATGACGCACTAATTTATTTATGTAATTTCCCTGAATCCCTGTCGGAATTACTGAATCTGCTGAATTCCTTCGGTGAACTATCTGGCCTGCGGGTAAACTGGACCAAATCATGTTTATTCCCTATGAGGCCGTTCTCAGACCCGCAGGATGGCACGCTGTCTGGGAGTGACTTACTGTGGAATTCCACCACCTTCAAATATTTGGGAGTACACATTTACCACAGTGAAACGGACCTGCGGGAGGGGAATCTAGTTCTGGCGCTCAGATCAGTCAAAGGATCACTGCCCTTCTGGTGTTTGCTACCGCTCTGCCTATGGGTAGAGTTGCTTTAGCTAAAATTATTATACTCCCCCGGCTACTCTACTACTTTACTGCTCTGCCACTTATGCTCCCAAAATCCTTTTTTTTCACAGCTGACTAAGTTACTCACTGACCTGATATGGGCCAACAGGCATAGACGTGTGGCTATGTCCAAAATTTGCCTCCCTGTGGAGAGGGGCGGAGTGGGCGCCCCACAGTTTGACCTCTACTACGCAGCAGCACAATTACATTGGATCCTGTACTGGTTACAGGATCCCACTAGTCCAGAAAGCTGCATGGTGAAAACATACCTAGGTCGTTCAGATGTACTGGGATGGCTTATTGGGCGTGTAACCCTCCTGCATCATAGTAATATCCTTGTAAAAGTAGCCGACCGCATCTGGAATCGCTATTTGACTGCCGGATCCCGTGCAATACCATATTCACCCAAGATTCCATTACTAGCCACGCCAGGCATAGATAAACTACAGGATTGACTGGACATAGCTTCTTGGTCCGTTAAAGGGCTACAAACAATAGGCGAGCTATACGCAGAGGGCCGTCTCATTTCATACACTACATTAGCGGAAACTTACAACTTAGGACCGGGCGGTTTTATTATATATGGGGCGCTACAAATGAATTGCTGGATGGGCAGACAACTCAGCTGGCATCTCCAGGTTATATAACACACTGCAGGCCACTCCTGTAGAAGCACAAATACAAGCTAAGTCTAAATGGAAGTCGGCCTTTCAAGCGTCACTCACAGCACAGGCATGGTCCATGGCCCTAGCAACAACGCGGGAGGTTTAGCGAAATGTCAGTTTTCGATGCACTCAACTTAATTACTTACACCAGACATATCTGACCCCAATCCGCATAAAACGCATGTTCCCACACACTAATCCTGTATGCTCAAGATGCGGGAATGCAGAAGCGGATTTTTACCACATGACCTGGACCTGCCCACCAATAGCTCGTGCATGGCAGGACATTACAAAGCAGACGGCTATATGGTCGGATCTCTCCCTGACTCCTACTCCTGAATCCTGCCTACTAGGGATACAGTATAAACGTAGCAAGGATAAACAGAAACACAGATGCGCTGACTTGGCCTTCGTTATATTCAAGAGACTTATCGCAATGCAGTGGAAATTACCTAGTGCCCTTGATACACACCATTGGGCAACAGATTTGCTACAATGGGCCAACGCGGAGGTACAAACATTGCACTCAATTCGCAACACAGCGGTAATGATCAAGGGGGCAGATATCTGGGACTCATCCATAAACCAGCTGAAGGCAAGGGATGATATGCCCCCCCCCCAGCTTGCTGTTATAGCGCCTGACCAGTCCGATGAAAATGATTTACATTGTAGATGACAGATCTACCACAATAGTGATGCACGTAAACAAAGGATAGCATACATGCAATTGCTGCGTTGCTTGGGCTCGCAGTACTGCATACCGGCGGACGTGTTCCCCGCCCTCCCCACACTGTATCCGGCTCAAAGGTTAATGATACCATTCTATTCCCGTCGCCCATGCCCTCTCGGCTCCCTCCCTCCCCTTTACCGGTTACCCGCTGTGCGGGCAACAATCCTCCCCACTGAGCGACTTCCTTTTCCTACTTTCTTTTCACTTTCCCCTCTCTTTTTTCGTCTCTTGGGTTATATAGGTTAGGTTGGATTGTAAACTTGAATTATTGCCTAAATGTTGCTCATTGGTTACGAGATTACATTGTGATAAGAGTGACGTCATAATTCATAAGCACAGTAACCAGATATAGAAATTTGACAGAATGCAGTATTCTTTGTATAATGTTTGATAATTATAATAAACAGATATTTAAAAAAAATAAAAAAAGTGTGCGGATGCATGGGGGTGTGTGTGTCGGTGACAGGAATGGGGATTCCAGTCGCCGGGTGTGTTACCACCAAGGTTTTTGTGGCAAGGCGACCACTGCGAAAAGCCTGGTGGTTTGCTGCCTCATAATATGGCCGGCAGTCTTTGATATGCTGCTGGCCCGCAGGTGCTCACTGTCAGCTGTGCTGGTCCGACCGCACCAGCCAAACCACCAAATTCGTAATGATGCAGTCTTTACCGCCAGGACTGCAGCAGTAAGACCACCATCGCAGGTGTGGTGGTCCTTAGACCGCCACACTAATGATAAGGGCCTAAATGTTGGATTGGCAAGGAGCAGTGGCTCAAAAATGGGTAATATTTACTGCAGAACAGGCAGCTATGGAGAAATTTAAGAAGAGATTTGGGAATGGGTGAAAATAACCATCATTTGGGTGGTAGTCCCCCAAAACTTTGCCTTCTGTAGCTGAACCCATTTTGTTTGTGATAGAACTCTGTGCACTTTACTCCTGCTAACCAGTGGTAAAATGGTTGGCACTCCATTTTAAATGTTATAAAAACTGATAAAATAGGCATATACCTAATTAGTACATTTAACTTTCCTATAATCCCCTGGTATATTGTACAGCATGCACCCAGTAACTGTAAATTATTTGCTACTAGTGGACTGCAGCACTCATTGTGTCACCCACCGAAGATGGACTGTAAAACATCCACAGGTCTATCATTGCAGCTTGGGTGGACAGCCATTTCGACATGGCAAACTAAACCTTTTTCTAAAACGTAAATCTTCCTGTTTAATACTTCTAGGCCATCTCGAAGATAGGCTTTATGTGCCCATAGTGCAGGTTGAATGGTATTCAAAAAGGAGGAAAAGTATGTTCAACGGTTTGCATATCCTGGCAGTGAAAAACCTCCAAAGTCGGTTTTCCCTGAGACAAGGCTAGCTCTCAATCAAGAAGTTGGTGCCCAAATGATGCATCAGGCCCAGGATGCACAGTCATAACAACATCATTCCAACATTTTCATCATGTCATTATGGCTGTGCATCATGGGCCTGATGCACCATTTGGGCGCCAGCTTCCTGAATAATTTTATGCATGTCTGGACGGAACACAAACCAGAGTCGCATGCCAAAAATACATGCCTTTGAGTGTTTTGATTAATTGTTAAAATTGTGTCTCCAAGCGTTGAGTAAAGATTGGAGTGCAGCTCGCCACATTCATGAAAGCAAGGCTGGCTCTGCAATAGGCAACCACTGACCTCCATCATAACAATATATAACTAAAATGTTTGGTTTGGGAGCAGCTGGAAAAATTATCCAAGGACTTCTTTTAATAGTAATTTAAAGTCCACTTAATGGTAAAGTAGAATTTTAAATTACTATTTTGAAAATGGCACTTTTATAAAGTTGTATGTTTCTTGTCAGTGTCCAGTGTCACCTGATTGATGACTGGCTCCAATGTGGTGAGATGTGTATTACTCCCAAAGAGTGGAAAAAAGGCTTGGGTGTAGAGAGTTTTGTTTTCTTTTTTGAGCAGGATGTCTCTGGGAGGTTGTGGGAATCCCATTTCTGAGCTTCAAAGGTGCATAACCTGTCACTGGCAGAAGTAGCTCACACCTAGGTCTGCCTCTCTTTGTCTTCCTAGTCAGGTTGGCTCCAAACCAGGGTATGAAGGGCTGCCTCAGTACTGGTTTGGAGTGACCACAAGGGATAGTTTCCCCATTATCATTGTTTAACCTCTGAGTGTACACAGGGAGCTCTGACCAAGGGAAGAAGGGTTCTATCATATTAAATTAGGTGGAGAAAAGAAAAACACACAGGAAGTGCTAAAAAAGTAGGTGGTGTAACCCCTGGGAAACTTTACCCCACCTACAGGCTGGCACTGGATGTAAAAGTGGCAAAGACACCCTCTTGGAATAGTCCTGAAACTATGAAGAGAACAAAAAGCACTTCTCTCCTATCTGAATCCTTAAGAAAGATTGGACCACCGTTCCTTGAACACAGCACACCTGAAGTGACTCCAAGGGACAGTTGGCTGACCTGTTTGAGTTATGGTGGTGTAAGCTTCCAGAGGCCTTTACCTGCAGGTACCCAGCTGACCAGTTCAACTGGTTTTGCCCTCGACCCGGCTGCTGGTCTCCTTTGGAGTGCGTCCTAACCCCCAAGTGGTGCCTCCCAGGTCCTGGACCCTTGGCTGATTTTGGAGTGTACTTACCTGTCCAAACTGCAAAAGCTGGAAGTTAGAAACTTTTCATCAACTTTGTCTCTAAAGAACAAGTGGAATACCATCAATGTTGCATTGCCGCTCGGATTTAGCTTGTTTGTTTGCCCTCTGAAGGAGATCTAACTTCCAGAAAAGTAAAAAATCAATGGCTTCAGTGGAACTGCCACTAAGTGGCAACCCGTTGAGGCCAAGACCTTTCTGAACACAGACTTCGGACTTCACCATCTTGGAGCTTCTCCACCTTCATTGACCACAATGCTGAGACCTCACTCGTCAGTTACCCGCCATTGCCAAACCCTGCAACTGTTTCAACTTGCAGTTTGCAACTCTGATGACTTATTGCTGACCACTTTTCTTTCAGAAACATTTCTAAGTCATGAGGTAAACTTTCCAACAGGATGAACCTGGTCCCTGCATCTGACCCACATTCACTGCAGTCAGTCTCAACTTTTGACTTTGAGCAACTCCACTGTGACCAGATAACCACAGTTGGTACTTTGTGCTTTTTAGCACTATTTGTAGTTTTCTAAATTAACTTTAGATTTTTCTTGTGTTGTGTTTTCACTTTATTACTATCTGAGAGCTGCATAAATACTTTACACATTGCCTCTAATTTAAGCCTGACTGCTTTGTGCCAAGCTACCAAAGGTAAGCACAAGTTTAATTAGTGACTTTCGTGTTCACCCTGACCAGGACTGTGATTACTACTGAGGTGGGTTTTCACTCCTTCAACTAATACTCCAGTTTCTTGCAGATGTGCTACTACAAGCACACACCCACAAAAGAGGACAGTCATTGATATTCATAAATTAAACTTCTAAGTTATTACTGCCCTAACAGTGTGAACACAGGTATAAATGTACTCAAGACCCACTAAGTCAGTCCTCACAAATAGCTGCTCACTTCAACACACTCCAACAGGAAACAATGGAGGCAGGGTAATTGTTATAGGCCCCCTTTAGCACTTAGGTTGGGCACCTTTATTTTAGCATTAGGCCTGTAGCCTGTGTCTTTTATATTAGTATGCATTTTATTCATTTCATATTTTTAGTGCAGCCAGCCATTAGCTAGTTGTTTTTATATTTTAATCAGCTGCTTCTTCCCAAGAAGACATGGGCCCTCATTATGAACATGTCGGTAAACACCGCACCGCCGGCGGTAGCGGTAACAACCGCCAACAGATGTGTGGTCTGAACTGCCAAATAATGAACCATCTTAAACACAGACAGCCTGAAAAACACTCACCGCCAGCAGAGGAGTACCGACAACGACGGCAGAGCCCGCCCACAGGACGATGGAAAGGCCCTACCCGCCAATCAAATAATGAAGCACTAGACCACCGTCAGTTCCGGGGCGGGAACCACCGCAACGCAAAGCCACGCGGAAACAAACCAAATAAAAGGAAACACTCACCATAGGCACACACAACACGCCGAAGAAGACATAGAGAGAGAGTTGCAGATCATGCCAGCCCTGCTCCTTGCCATATACCTCCAAGACCGAGACTGCCGACGAAGACGACAAATGTAAGTACCACAACATACTAAAAAAGGGAAGACAGGGCACTGTTACATACCCACCCACTCGACCCACCCCGCAATGCTCCCACAACCCTTCACAGCAGCACAAGCCATGCACCCCACAGCAAGAGGTACTTACCCGACACAAGGCAAATCCAACCTGCCCACATGTGCCCAACACCCCCAGCAGATGTAACGATGAACCACGTATCCTGAGTGTGCCATAAACAACACAGGCCACACATGAATTTTATTCAGCTCAATGAGCAAGCTAAGTGCAACAAAAAGCCAATGGCCAGTCCAGTGTATGTAGTCTGATGGGCCACATTGGCCCCAACATGACTCCCACAAGTGCTAAGGTACTCAACCTCATAGGGGCAACAATGGGGCATCCAGGCACCTCAGGTAACAGGGGCAGGAGGTGGTGGGGAGGACGTACGACTGGGAGGGGAAGCTTTGACCTACGTTCAGGAGGTGGAGGGGTTTGGGTTCTGTGCTTGCTGGTCGAGGAGCATACTTGGCCTGGGTAGTGGCAGATGTTCCAGGGCCAGCATGGGGTCTCTTTCGACACAGGGGAGCTAGCACTGGAATGGGAAGAGCGGGCAGGTGCGGGCTGTAAAGTGGGAGGAGTGGACAGGGCAAGGAGGTGGGCATGTTTAGGGATGAGATTGGGTGGGCCAATGGGTTCAAATAGGTCTGCACGGGATAGGAAAAGTTTCTTACGGGCAATTGGGGTGGACCTGGAGGAAGGCATGGGAGTGGAGATAGAGGGAGTGGATGTGACGTGTAGGTGTGCGTGACGTGTGTGCAGGTGACTGGACAGTATGCTGAAGTGTGGTGGATGTGTGATGGGTGGGTGTTTTGGTGCGTTTGAGTGTCTTTGGAAGAGGGGGGTGGACACAGTGGGACAAGACAGGCTACCAGTGTAAATGTATGTTGTCTGTGTGTCTGCAAGTCTGATGAGTGTGCTGCAGGTGTCAACTACAGTTGTTGTGGTGAGTGCAGGTGTGATGTCTGGGGTGCATGAATGGATGTTTGATATTGTGGTGACTGCAAGAATAGAGTCGGCAACATTCAATGAGGGTGCAGTGCCTGTGGGTGTGCATTTAGAGGGAAAAGACAGGGAAACGGAAGAGGAGTACACACTGGGGGAAGTAGATGTTGGTGTGTGTGCATGTGTGTTTTGGCTGTGTGTATGCCTGTGGTGGGAGGTGTGGTGCTTGTGTTTTGAAGTATGCTTCTTGTGTGTTGAGGTGTGTGCCTGCGTGTCAGAATGTGTGTTTTGGACGGGTGAAGGGAGTGGGGTGCTGGAAGGGGTAGAGGTGGTTGGAGGGGGGACGGAATGACCAGGGACACTGGCTGCAATCAAAGAGGAGGCCAGAGCCTGAAAAGATCTCTGTAGGCCAGACACAGCACCGTGAATGCCATCCAGATAGGGATTGGTCTGCTGCACCTCTGATGCTAGGCCTGATGGCATTGATGATGGTTGTCTGTCCTACAGAGATGGTTTTCAGGAGGTCAATAGTCTCCTTCGTGAGGGCAGCAGGGCTGACTGGGGCAGGGTTGAGGTGCCTTGGGCAAAGGAGACGCCCACCCTTCTGGGTGAGTGGGCATGGGCAACTCGGTGGGGAGCAAATGGGAGGGCGGTGATGGTATGGGGGTGGCGGAAGATGACACAGAATGGGTGGGTCCACTAGGGTCCGCCACCGCCAGGGATCTCTCATCGGAGGAGGTCTCAGAGTCACTACCTCCAGTGGTAGTTGCCTCCCCCGTGGTACTCCCCGCGACCTCCAACCCACTGGTCCCCTCGGCGTCAGACGACTCTGCCTCCGTGGATCCGTGGGCCGCTGCATCCCCACTCGCTGGTGCCTCAGCTCCCTCGCCAGAGGATGCTGATGTACACAGACATCACAAGAGAACTGGGATGGGGAGAAAAAACAGCAGAGACACTTGTAAATAGCTGAATGGAGGTACACAAGTAGTTCACACATACACCCACCCTGAACATATTCCACCAGGCAGCACCTACCACTATACACATGGTTATGCCCCTGACTAGTGGCCAGAACCCTGCTCTACAGCCATTCCCCACAGCACTGAAGGACCTGACGTAATGCAGACTTGACCCTTACAACCCTACTCCCCACTGGGGCCATTATGAAGATAGACATCAGTCAGATGCCCTGCCACTAGACAGCATACATATGACCGCACACACACACATCCATCAAGGAGCCAAAGTGTGGTATTTGTACTAACCCCCTGTGACTGCTGTGCAGCCTTCAATCGCCCATCCAGGTCCGGGTATGCCACTGCCAGAATGCGTCGCGTACGGGGGTCAATGCCCGATGGACACCCCTTCTTCGTTGGGAGGACTTCCCCAGCTGGGCCTCACAGATCTTCCTCACCCAGCTCTGCAGGTCCTCCCACCTCTTCCTGCAGTGGGTGCTCGGCCGGTTGTAGACCCCCAGGATCCGCACCTCCCTGGCAATGGCCTGCCAAAGTCACCTCTTCTGATGGGCGCTTATCTATAAGGGACACACAGAATAAGTAATAATGAGGTCAGACAATGGCCAATAAAATACAGCTGGCTATACGTCCAGTATGGGATGGACATTTTAAACAGCCTAACAGCACACACACATGCAGCATGACGGGAACCCAGGATAAACAGTGTCACACGTGCACACATGTATACAGCCATCTACCACCATTACACACTTCCATGCCCCCAATCCTCCTACTCACCTGTACCTCTGGCTGAACGTAGAGCTTGACGTACAGGGGCAGGACCCCATCTACGAGCTTCTCCAATTCCTCGCTGGTGAAGGCCGGAGACCCTTCCCCTGCCACACGTGCCATTTCCATGACCAGAGGCAGGACACAGCAGTACACTCAGTGGAGTACCTGCATGCACGAGATCCAGGAGTCAAGTAAAGTTGGGATGACGAGTTTGCATTCACACCACGGCGATGTGCACCGTCACCGCCAGTGGTGATCATGATACGCTAAGAATGCTCAATGACAACCATGTTAACCTATGAATTTGTGCACGGTGGTAAACACCGCCTTACGCTATTATGTCACCTGCTAGCGGTATGAGGTCACTTCCACCACAACACTTCTGGATTACAGGGGGCAGACATTTTGTAAATTCCTCATCTGCACCATGCAGGCCCTATTGGCCCCAAACACCCATAGGCATGAAACAATATACATTAGCTCACCTGAACAGTCCTGATATATCATTGTGGTCATGTTGCTATATTGTCACACATACCATGCATTTGTGTTGTGGACAATCATGCCAGTAGTGCTGAATAGGAAACATTGTGTGCAGATGTATGTGTGCTCCTCACATGTGTTCTCAACTCCTCCTACGTACAGACCATTGTGGCGAGGGAGGGCCCCATAGGTGTACAGACCACTTGTTGATTTGCGGACCATGGTGGAGCGTCACATCATTATCAATTACAGACTCACTCGTGCTACTATTGATGAACTTTGTGCATTACTGGATCCAGCACTGAGACCGGCAAATCGTAATCAGCATGCCATCCCTACTGAAGTGCATGTGCTCTCTGCACTCCATTTCCTGGCCACGGGCTCACTCCAAGTGACAGTGGGCATGGGTGCTGGTTTTTCACAGCCAATGTTTAGCATTATACTGTCCAAATTCCTGAATGCATTTATACGACACCTGAAGTCCTATGTGAGGTTTCCCCAAAGTGCTGATCTCCCTGCCATCAAGTCAGACTACTATTCGTTTGCCAACATACCTCATGTGATAGGCGCCATTGATGGCACACACATAGCTATCATCCCCCCAAGAGTCAGTGAACAGGTGTATAGAAACAGGAAGAACTTTCATTCAATGAACATTCAATTGGTGTGTACTGCAGACCAGTAAATCTCACATGCGAAAACCATGTTCCCTGGATCAGTCCATGAATCCTTTGTGCTAAGGAACAGTAGTGTGCCACACAAGATGGAACAACTACAAGGGGACAGAGGATGGATCATAGGTAGGTGTGTCTGACACTTATTGCCACAAAGCAGACAGCCAGGCTGTCTGCCACTGAGGGTTGTCAGTGACAGTCCTGTTTTGCCCCCTTTTTTAGGTGAATCTGGCTACCCCAACATGCTTTGGCTCCTCACACCAGTGAGGAATCCTGAAACAGATGCAGAGATGAATTACAATGAGGCCCATGGATGGACTAGAAGGGTGATAGAGCACAGAATAGGTCTCCTGAAGTCTATATTTTGTTGCCTACATATCTCTGGCAGTTCCCTGGCCTATGAGCCTGAAAAGGAGTGTAGAATAGTGGAGGCCTGCTGCATGCTGCACAACGTGGCTGTAAGGACTTCTATCCGACTCTTGGAGGAGGAGGGTGCTGTATATCCAGACCTGCTTCCTCAGAGAGGGGATGTGAGTGATGGTGATGATGAGGAGGGGGAAGATGTACATTCCAGAACCCAACTGATACAACTCTACTTTCAATAACTATGTGGGACTAATCAATGAGATTGCTGTCTGTGCAGCATACTGTCAGTGTGCCTTTTCATCTAGGGGGGTGTTGGGTCAATAGTCATTGCCACTGTGACCAGGTCTGCATGGGACATGTAACATTATTCTATCATAGTTCGACACATCCGTAGGCACAACAACATGTTATGCGTGGGGTGCAAATCCTGCTACTCAGATAAGAATAAATGATTAATAATACAGTTGCATCCATACTTCAATTTGTTTCAAGATAATGACAGGGGACATTGTAATTGGTGAACTGGTGTTATATTTGGTGCAGGGATTACATTGTGCAGTTTACAGTGATGAGAGTGGGCTACTGGTGGTTGTGCAATATGGCAACATGGTTGCAGCATTTGTTGGCAGTAGTGGTATGTCTATCTATGTTTTCCATGGTTTGGTTTTGTTATTACACAGTTTTGTCGTTGGTTCAGTGGGACACTTGGAGGACAGTTCTTGCCAGAATCACTTCTTTGAGGGGGCCTTGGTCTTGGCAGGTGTTCCTGTGCCATATCTGGGCATGAGGACTGTTTGGGTGCCTGGTGTTGGCCTGTGCGGGTTGAGATGCATGTCTCCAGTGTGTCCTGAGATGGTGGAACATGTCCAGTTGCTGCTGCTGATGTTGTTGTCCGCTCTATATCCTGGCCTGTAGTTGGGGCTTCATGGTCTGTGTGGGCCTCAGGCTGTGTGGGAACAAGGTACAGCAGTGCACCTGCTATGGTGTCCACTGTGGCATTGTGCAGTTTCCACTGCTCCATGGCCTCTTGGTGGTGTGCTACCTGCATCCTTTCACTCTGCTCCAGGGTGGACCCTATCTGGGCCAATCTGTCCTGGGTATGATGATATGCTTCCAAGACCGTAGATATCACGTCATGGGCTGCAGCATCAATTCTGTGGCCTACCCCCCTGGGCCACTGATGCCCTCCCACTGGGCCTAGCCCCCTGTGCCTGTGTCCCCTGCACAGGTCTTGCAGTACCACTTCTACTGGGGCCATCGTCTTCCTGCCTGTTGGTAGGGGTGAATGTGACCTCTGTCCATGTGTTCCACCAGTCTGTGGCCTGGATACACAGGTGTGGGGACAGTTGCCCTGGGCTGATGTTGTTGGCTGGGTGGTAGGGGTGTTGGTGGTGTTCTGTGTGGGGCTGCTGGATGATGACAGTCCAGGACTGTGTGAGGTGGCAGGGTGATCGTCAATTTCTAGGGTTCCATCTTCAGTGTCCTGGGAGGTGCCTATGTCTCCCTGTGGGGCACTGCCACTCCTTGTCTTGTCCGTCAGGGTGGCATGGGTGGTGGTGCCTGTTTGGGGGAATGGACATGTCTCTTACAATTGTATGATCGGATGGGGTGCACATGACTGGGCTGTTTTTTGCAGGTGTTCACACTTTGGGGCCATGCAGGGTGCCTTTGTGAGGTTTGCATTGCATTTTGCTTTGGATTTGGAGGTGCATTGTGGGTGGTGTAGTGCCATTGTGATTCCTTGCAGCAGTAGGTGGCTGTGCACAGGGGGAGGGATGTGGGCCTGTTAGTGGGTTTGCGGGCATGCAGGGGGACTGGATATAGTGATTGTGGCCTGGGTGGGGTAGTGTCCTGGTGGATGTTGGAGGGGTTGGATGGTGCATGCATTACAGGTGTGATGGATATGGGATAATTGTAGATGACTTACCCGAGTCCATTCCTCCAGTGAGTCCCTCAGGGTGCAGGATGGCCAGTACCTTTTCCTCCCAGTCAGTGTTGTCGGGTGGTGTTGGTGGAGGTCCTCCCCCAGTCTTCTGGGATGCCATAGACCTGACCTTCCCACGCAGGTCGTTCCATCTCTTCCGGCTGTCGTCCCTTGTGCGTGGATGGTGTCCCACTGCATTGACCTTGTTCACTATTGTCTGCCATAGCTCCATCTTCCTGGTGATGGGTGTGTGCTGGACCTGTGCCCCAAATAATTGTGGCTTGACCTTCAGTATCTCATCCACCATGGTCCTGAGATTCCTTTCTGTGAAGCGTGGGTGTTTGGGGGGTGCCATAGTGTGTGTTGTGGATAGTGTCTTGTGTGGATCTAGGTGAGGGTGCTGTTGTGTGGTTCGGTTTATGTATCATGTATTGTGGCGTTCGGTGTCTGCTTCCGGGGTTCTCTGTATCAGTTGTCCTAATTTCATTGCAAAGGTTTGTGGGGTGTGTCTGTGAGTGTTTAATAGTGTTGTGGATGTGTGTCAGGTGTGTGGGTTTCTAACATGCCAATTGGTGCATTTCTTTCTCCACTTGCCGCCCGTGTCGGTCTGTACTGCCAATGGCCATTCGGCTTCCACTGACTGCTGCGGTAATTTGTGCTTTATTATTTGGAGGGTGGGATGTTTGTGTGATCGGTGATGGCGGGGTGGGAGGTCCAGCATTTCCGCCGACAAGGTTCTGGCAGTGACTGGTGGCAAGGAGATTTTTGTCGGTTTCTGATTTTTGCATTATTATATCGCGGGTTTCTGTTCACCACCAATGGCGGTCTTGTGTTCACCGTCGCCACGGCAGTCGACGATGATTACCGCCATGTTCATAATGAGGGCCATAGCTTTTTGTTCCAAACATTTTGGTGTCATTTTTACAACATGCATTCTGTGCCCTGCTCAAGGCTGTCATGTATAGTACTTGATATGCTAACATGTATTGCCACTCCAGGAGTTCAGGAGCCCCTGTTTTCTAGACTTGTCAGTATGTCAGACCGGTTCTTAGAACCCTGCATGGGTTATTATATAAACAACATGTAGACCTAAGGGGGGCAGAGGGTATTCCACTCATAGCCATCCTGGGACACACACCATACTCCAGACAGCTTTGCTGATCCTGATGCTCACTCTTCAGCTTTCCAAGAGGATTGACATCCAGACAACACGCTACCCTTGCCATCCTATTCAGGTATAGGGTTGAGGTTACTTTCTTAGATCAAGACATGCAGAAGGGTTATCACCCCTATACTCTCAGATCTAGACATAGGGTATGGACAGGAATCTTTAATGTTTCTAGAATCATACAAGATGGTAGGGTTGTTTATCCCTTTACATTGGATGCAATGATGGTTACCATACTATGCTTCATTTAGCTCATTGATGCAGCTCATGCTTTTTGTACTAGGATGCAATTGCATTGAAATCCAATTTGCATCTTGTGTCCTGCCTTGGGTATGTGTGAGTGACAGAGTAACTGAGTGAAAGGGGTATGATCTGTTTCCAAGACTTCCCTGAGGTGTCAGAGTGTCAGGTTAAGGCTGCCATAAATCACCTTTTCCTTTCCAGGAGTTGGGTGAGGCATTGCAGGCTAGTCAGGAGTTAGGCTGACAGTTTCCAAAGTGGTGTGGAGTTGACTCAGTCTCCCACACTTGGTGGTGCTGCCACCCTAAACACACAGGCCGTCATTTTAACATTGGCAGTAAATCCTGCTTACCGCCACGGTGACAACCGCCAACATACCGCCGCGGGGCGAATATCCGTTCCTCATATTATGACACACACACATCAATCAGACAGAATACTGCCACCCACACAAATCTGCCAGCCCAAAGGACGGTGTTAAACTGTCGATACCAACACCCATACCTTTACGCCAACAAAACAACGCCCACCACATAATGACCCAACTTTTGGCATTACTGCATCCTGAGGGACTTGCTGGAGTAGCCGGAGGACTCGACACTTGCAAGTCAACGTTTGCCACTTATCACCCCCATACCTGCTTGCCAACACACACCCTCACCCTCACTCCCATCACTCCAATTCCTCCCACACACTGCTCCTACACATCTGACTAACCCCAATGCCAAACCCTGCATGCCATACAAATGCATGGAGAGCACTCCCAGCCCTGCCTGGACACCCATCACTAAAGAATGCACAGCATAGGGAAACCAACAATCCCACAATACATCGCCATGCACAAACAAAGGTGGCAGGGCAACAGCAACGATAGAGCAAAAGCCAGGGATGTATAATATGTCACAGACATTAAACATCACTTACATCCCCAGAGGTGCCCCAGACAATGTCAGCAGAGAGGAGGTGCCACAACTATCCAGTCCCCCCAACAGAAGATGCCCCAGTGATGACAGTAAACCTGGACTTCAGGATCTGGATCAACAACCTGGCCCATCAGAGTCCACTGGACAGTCGGTCACCCCAGCCCACTCCCAGTCCACCACAGAGCCTCCCACCTCCGTATCCAACACCACAGCACCCACTCTGCGTACCCACACCTCTGTCCCCAGGAAACATTAATCAGCAGTGTGTCCACCTGTACAGGGACCCCAGTCCACACCTCATACCCAAGACAACCAGGGACCTGGGGACAGTGGCAGTGGGCACACCGTTCAGGGGACAGAGGCACAAGCCAACAGGTACACTGAGAGGACCGCTCTGTGCCAGGGGGAGGACAGGCCCAGGGAACCGACTCTCCAGGAGGCATTCACCAAGATCCTGGGAGCCTACCAACATTCCATGGACATGGTGGGCCAGATCCTTGACAACGTGCAGGAGAGCAGGCGGCTGCAGGAGGAACAGTATCAGGGGATCAGGGAGGACTTGCAGACCTTCAGTAACACCTTGATCTCCATAGAAGGGGTTCTGGCAGACATGACCAACATCATGAAGGAAGCAACAGCACAGCAGCGGGCCCCTACCACTAGCCAGTCCATTGACCAGCCCTCCACTTCCGCTGCAGCTACTGGGCAGGAGGCCCCGCCACAGGACCCACAGGCCACCAGCACCCCTCCCGCAGCAGAAGGTGAACCACCCTGCAAACCTTCCCTGCGACCAAGACCGAAGTCAGAGACACTTGCCAAGACTAGAGCCAGGAAATGAGATTCTCCTGGTTGTCCCCCTTGTATCCCACCCTGTCACCTTGTCCATTTTGAACTGCCTTTGCTCCCCTTCCTATGGCCCCTTGGACACGGGACCTGTACTACAAACAGACTGGAACAATACCCTGGACTTACCTCTACCATCACCCCATTCCATTGCACTTTTCCCTCAATTTCATAGCACTACAAGAGCATGACATAGTTGATTTCTCAGGGAAACCGTGGTCACTCAGCTCTCATCCTTTTTTCTCAGTTACATTAGTCTCACATACACAATGACAAACAGAGGCAGTATATGTTTTCAATAAGTTTTTAATGAAGAGACTGTATCTTAGATAGCAAAGCATGGGCTGCAATAACCAGGATGATACAGCATGACAAGGTTAGAATTGTGACAAGGAGAGTAAAGTATAGAAATAGCGCTACCATATTGTCACTAGAGTCAATAGACTAATTCCTACCTAGGCTATAATAGAGCACAGCGTTTTAAGCTCTAATTCTGCCCTTCAGATTCCCCTGGGAAGACATCATCCCCCATACCTGAGCAAAGGCCTGAAGTCTGCATAAGCAGCTGTAATGAAGCGTTCAGCAATCAGCATACAGTCGTAGTTCTCTGGCTGGAATCTCCCTCTAACGTGTAAGGGACAGGAAAGTGTTTTTATAATAAAACAGCTGATGTTCTAAAAAATGTCCCTATGTAAGGATGTGTGTTTTTCTATGAATGTCAGAGACAAAACTTGTACCACGTCCATCGGCAACCTACCTAACTGCAGCCTTGAAAGAAGTACAGAGTGAGCAAGAATGTCTTGTTTGAGAACGAAGTGCTGGCCTAGGCAAAAACAGCTAGATAGAGAGAAATAAAACAAGACCGCAAAACTGGCTATTATAAGAATAATATCAAAGCTGAATAACATATATCTAGGTTAAAGTGCACAGCGGCAGG
Organism: Pleurodeles waltl; assembly: GCF_031143425.1. NCBI lineage: Eukaryota > Metazoa > Chordata > Amphibia > Caudata > Salamandridae > Pleurodeles > Pleurodeles waltl. Next base: position 450,899,401 of record NC_090444.1, read on the forward strand.
CCTACTATGCTAAAATACCGTGCATGAAGCTACAACTAAAATGGCTACACAACAATGGAAACAGTCACATCTAGTGCAAATGATCTGAACACTGTGAGAGCATACAAATAATGACCTGTAGCTGTCTGTAGTCATCACAACAGGGCACTGTTGTCATATCACCAACATCTGTAAAATGACAAGCCATAGGTGACAGTAAGTTGAGATAAATGGAAGTTAGTGCCATCATGCTACTGCCACACAGAAAACATCAATAGTCAGAGGAATGGTCAGTTGCACTGTCTCATCTGTGTCTTATTGGAAGTATTGACGTATAACTGATGTTCTGTTGTCCTCATACTCATCCTCTGCCTCCTCATCCTCAGTGCCCTCAGGGTCCACTGCTGCCACAGGGGCATCTACTGTCTCCTCCTCCTGCAAAATAATTACAAGCCTTCTGAGGGCCAGGTTGTGCAACATGCAGCATGTCACTACTATCTGTCAGACCTTACCGGGTGAGTAGCACATGGATCCACCCTTCAGATGGAGGCACCTGAACCTGGCCTTCAGGAGCCCGAAGGTCCTCTCGATGATCCTACTGGTTCACCCATGTGCCTCATTGGAACAATTCTCAGCCCCTGTCCTGGCATTCCTCACAGGGGTCAGGAGCGACAATAGGTTTGGGTAGCCAGAGTGACCTCCAAGTATTGAGCCTCACACAATGCTATGGGAGGTGACACCTGAAGGCATACACTAAGATACAGTGGGTGGGGACCCTGGCTCATCTATTAGCCACACCCTGTGCTTCTGTAGTTGGGCCATCACATTTGGTATGCTACTATTCCTCCGGACAAAGGCGTCATGCAACGACCCAGGATACTGGCGTGGGAGATGTACTGGTCTGCCAGGCACACTATTTGCACATTCATTTAGTGGAAACTCTTACAATTCCTGAACACCTGTTCATTCTGGCAGAGGGGGGACAAACGCTATATATGTCCCATCAATCGGCCCAATAATATTGGAGATGTGTCCCATTGCATGGAATCCGGCCTTCACAGTGGCCAAATCTTATACCTGGTGAAAAGCTATGTAGCTGCCCATGTGTTTCATCAGGGCTGACAAAACTCTTGCCAGTATGATTGAAAACATTATATGTGACATTCCTGCTGCCAAGCCCACTGTCACTTGGAAAGAACCAGTTGCCAGGAAATGGAGCTCTGATAGCACTTGCACAAGAGGGGGAATCCCAGTCGGATGACGGATAGCTGAGATCAGGTCAGGCTCCAACTGGGCACTCAGCTCTGTGATTGTGGCCCTGTCCAGTCTATAGGTGAGTATAATGTACCTGTCCTTCAGTGTAGCCAAGTCCACTAGGGGTCTGTACATGGAGGGTTGTCTCCTCCTCCTATTCATCTGCAGTGGTATGTATCTAAGGGACAAAAGAGTGAGTAGGCTGTCACAATTTGAATCACCACCTCAGTGTACATAGTGCATTTATGTGATGGGACAGTGGAATTGGCATGTATGTGGAAATCTAGGCAGTGACGCAGTTAAGGTTGATATGATTGTTGTCCACCACCATGAAATGGCAACTGGCTGCCCTGTATGTAGGGCCAGGTGGAAGTGAGGTAACTCTGCCGATGCTGGGCATTGTGGTGGAAGGTGGTCTCGCACCACCGTGCAATTTCTCATTGGATAATATAGGGCTCTATGGAGTACAGTTGCCAAAGGGGATCAGTGCCAGAGGTGGCAGTGTACACTGCTGCGGACGTGACTGCCATTTTCCATCAGATCACTCACTTGTTTCTTGACCTTCAACAGGAGAACACCTACACAGCGTGTGCTGCTGTGACCTGTGTTTGGAATCTACCATGGCCCATGTGACTGGGGAAAGGGCCCCTGCTTTCACTGCGGAAGAGTTGCAGTGATTGGTGGATGGGGTCCGGGCGATGTGTGTGCCAATCGTGATGGAAACGGGATTGGTGGGCCATATATGTGATAGGCTGGATTGAATGTGTAATGGTGTCCTCCTGTCTGCATGCCTCTGCAGGTTAGTGCCCATCAAAAGAAGGGATTATGGCATGCAAACACCAAGGACGTGCGGACCCTGGGGGTCTACGGCAGGTGGAGCAACCACTGTCGGAAACGGTGGGGGGACCTGAGACGCTTGGCACAGAAGACCATGGAGGCCCAGCTGGGGATGGCCTACTAACAAGGAAGGGGTGCCCATCGGAACCTGACCCCGCTGATGGCCCACATACTGGTGGTTGCCTACCCAGAGCTGGATGGGCGCTTGAGGGCATCACAACAGCCACAAGGGGGTGAGTACAGTGGCTGTTACAACTATAACTGGTAGGTGGCATGGGATCTGGCTGGTGGTTGAGAGTTAATGGGTGCCCCTTAATGCCATATCAGACATTGCAGCAAGATCCAGCTCAGGGCTAATGGTTGTATGGCAAATGCAGGTAACCTAGCTTGTGAGCATTCTATGTCAGTCAGGGACTTGTGGGTCCCAGGAGGGGTGCAGTTGGCACTGTTTGGCACTCATATTGCTGTGGCAACTAGCCAAATCAATGGCAGTGCAATGCATAGGGCTCAATCCTGATCCCTGTGTGTGACGGTGCTGTGTATGCCAAATGTGGTGTTGGTGCTGTAATTGACCCAGTGTATCCTTTCTCTCGCCATCCTCCTTTTTACTTCTGTCAACCTGTCCATGTGTGCATTAGCATAATCTGGCGGAGGAACAGGGGCACCGGTGACAGAGGGAGCTGCATCCCACAGGACACAGGAGGCAGAGTCCACCGACGCTGAGGGAACCAGTGGGATGGAGGGCGAGGGGAGCACCATGGCGGAGACAGGAGGTGACAACTCAGACTCAGATACCTCCTCCGATGGAATCTCCCTGGTGGTGCAGACACCTCTGTGACCACCTCAGCTGCAGGTAAAGCCGCCAGCCCCATACCAGCACCACCCTCCCAGTAGCCCCTCAGCGAGTTGCCTGTGCCCACTCACCCAGGAGGGTGGGCATCTCCTTTGCCCCAGGCAACTCAGGCCCTGCCCCAGACAGCCCTGCTGCCCTGAGTGAGGAGGGTATTGACCTCCTGAGATCCATCTCTGTAGGGCAGTCAACTATTGTGAATGCCATCCAGGGGCTCGCATCCCAGATGCAGTAATGCAATACATTCCTGGAGGGCATCCATGGTGGATTGGCGGCCCAACAGAGATCGTTTCAGGCTCTGGCCTCCTCTCTGATGGCAGCCATTGTCCCTGTTCCTACCGCCCCCCTCCAACTACCAATTCCCAGTCCCACTCTCCTCAACCCCAACACATCCCATTCACACATACAGGCTAGCATGCACACAAGACAACACAATTGAGTGGCACAGTCAAAGGCAGGCACCAAACTTCATTCCACAAGTACTTACGCAAACACCTGACAGTTGCAGACACAACCACATCCACTGCTTCCACTGTGTCCCCCTCCTCCTCCACCTCCCTCACAGTCACGTCCACACTCACACCTGCCTGCACTGCATCAACATCTACCACCAGCATCACCACACCATGCAGCACACACACCTCACTAGCAGACACCTACACTACATCCATCCACACTTCCCTGTGTCCTCTCCCACCCTATCTGTCCCCCCTCCTAAAGGACACAAATGCAAGCACTCAGACAACCAACAGCCATCCACCACACATCAGCACAATGTTCATGTACCTACACCCAAGTCCACCAGACATACACCTCCAACAACCACTCCTTCAACCTCTGCTCCCATCCCTCCTCCCTCATCCTGCCCTACCATCCCTAAGAAGCTTTTCCTTGCCCAACTTGACCTCTTCTCTTCCCCTCCCCCGAGACCTGCCCATAAGAGCAGGGTCCTAACAACCCGGCTCAGCACCTCAGCCAAACAGTCAACGTGGACAGTGGAGGCACCTCTCAGTTGTGGAGGCAAGACAGTGAAGGATCCCACTCCACCAGCCAGGAAGGGTAAGGATCCCACACCTCCTGCCATGATGGGATGATGGCCTCACCTCCTGCCATGAATGAGAAGAAGCCTTCAACTCCTGCCAGGAAGGGTAAGGATCCCACACCTTCTGCCTTGAAGGGGAAGAAGCCCTCAACTCCAGCAGAGGCTGTCAGGGTGACACCACCACCAGTAGTCACTTGAGCCATCACCGCCAGCTGAGCCAGTGCCAAGGAGGCACCTTCACCTGCTGAGACAGTGCAGTCCTCACCTCCAGCAGAGGCTGCCCAAGAGGCACCTTTACCTGCTGAGACAGTGCAGCCCTCACCTCCAGCAGAGGCAGCCCAGGAGGCACCCTAATCTCCAGATGAGACAGTGCAGCCCTCACCACCAGCAGAGGGCATGTAGGCCACCCTCCAGGGACTGCTGCACAAGGGCCCCCCTCCAGAAGCAGTGGGCAAGTTCCCCACCTGAGCGACTGCAACCTTGCACTCCCCAGCACAGAGAAATGGGCATGGAGCCCCCTCCAGAAGCAGTGGGCAAGTCACCCACCTGAGAGACTGTGACCTTACACTCCCCAGCAGTGAGATATGGGCATGAAGCCCCCTCCAGATGCAGTGGGCAAGTCACCCACCTGAGAGACTGTGACCTTGCACTCCCCAGCAGTGGGAAATGGGCATGGAGCTCACTCCAGACGCAGTGGGCAAGTTCCCCACCTGAGAGAATGTGACCTTGCACTCCCCAGCAGAGAGAAATGGGCATGGAGCCCCCTCCAAAACAAGTGGGCATATTCCTGTATTTGGCTGAGGTGCTCCCCTCCCCCTATCCCAGTGGTTCCCAAACTTTTTCGATCCCCGGCTCCTTTGACCTATTGGCCGTGTTGGCCACGGCTCCCCATTATGTTACTTTTTTTTGGCGGGTGGGGGAACGTAATCCCAGCCTGTACCTGTACCTACACTATTTACAGTTTGACTTCTTAATTCTCTCGTTCAGGTTCCTGAAAACCATTTATTTTAAACTATTTCTTTTCTTTTGTCATAGGGATATTATTAATGGTACTCTGGCGCCCTCCACTGGACACAATAATTAATGCAGGGGGTTTTGTTTCCAAAACCACGGTGAAAAGCTACCGATTAAAAGCACCTCCGAGTGGTTTCCAGACTGTGTGCGGCGCCCCTGGCTAATTTTGACGGCGCACCAAGGAGCCGCGGCGCACAGTTTGGGAACCACTGCCCTATCCCCCTAGGTGCCTGCCCATTTGCAAACTGATGTCCCTGCAGAGTTCTATCCAGATGATGTTGGGAGTTGAGTTAGGCCTTGGACTCTGCCCTGTGGCCATGTGGGCCCTTGGTACTTTGGACTGGGCATTGGCATTTATACATATCTGTTTTTTCGTCCAATTGGTTCATTTGGTGGCTGTTCACATTCAATACATTCTCATTACTGCATTCTTGTTGTCCTTGCATTATTATGACGTGTGTCGTGTGCCATTGTTTTTCGTCTGCAGCTGGGTGTGTGTATAGTGTGTGTGTGTCAGGTGTGTGTCGTGCGTGTGTGTCACACTCCTTTTCCTCCATCCCTCCCTTGTACGCTTGGCGGCTGTACTAACTGTCGTCGTATTTGTCGGCGATGGTGTTCCAGGTGGAGCATGGCGTAGATGAGCATGGGGAAGACTTGCAGTTCCAGTTCCATGGTGGCTTTGTCCTTCTCTGTGTCTCCGATGGTGAGTCTTTGGTCTTCTGTGTTCTGTTTCCTCCAGGCTTTTGATGGCATTGGTACCGCCCAGGAAATCATGGCGATTTCCTGTCTCATGATATGGTGGGCGGTACTTTGTCTTCTGCCTGGCTATTGACGGCTACCACTGTGGTGAGTTTTGTTAACGCCCTGGCGGTTGGTGTGATACATTGGCTGTCTACAGGAGTTCTCACCGCCAGGGTCATAATTTGGCAGTAATCACAGCCAGCCTGTTGGCGGTATTACCGGCACTTTAACAGTCACTGCCAATATCATAATGAGGTCCACAGTCTGATCATCATGATAGGAACTGCATAACATGGCACTAACAAACGTTGGTCAGGTACAAATTTAACAGAGTATTGCTCTCTCGTATGCCAAAGGTACCCATATCACTTTTATACAGAGATGTCCATGATAATAGGGAAAAGGATTACCCATCTGGTGTTTATATCTCTGAATATTGCACAGATGGTGGGACACTGCCAGGGAGGCCGACATGGCGGTTGCAAGTTTGTGAGCGCCTGGCCCGACCATGCTAGCACTTCAAATTCAGGGTGCTGGCATGACCCTACTTCAGAGTAGATGTCACTGTGTTGGTGCAGAGGGGAAGCTCAATGCTTGGGATCACTCTGCTGGAGCTGCGGGGCCTGGACGGCCCGGAGACCAGAGGCTGCAAGAGGAGTGCACATCCCAATATGGCAGGCCGGAATTGATAGAGCCTCCCCGGACCATGTCCTACTGCTGGTTTTAGCCCACAGTACTGAAGCCTAGGGGCTGCGATGAGCGAGAGGGGCTGAGTATCAACACCAACGATGCCCCAATGACAGTGTAGGCAGTCCACAGCCCTATGAACTGGCCCATGTTTCAGGAGCCAGATCGGGCTCCAGAGTGTCTTCTGCAGGGAGTGTAGCCAACAAGCTCTGGGGAAAGTGACCTGTGTGCCAGGGACAGCCTTGGATGCTGAAGTTGTTTGGGTGTGCTGGGAGGCGAATATGTGACAGAACAACTAGGTCCTAAACAACTATAGCCTAAACCACTACTGCTAAACAACTAAAAAGTCTCTACAACTAAGTACTGAACAACTACTGTCTAAACAACAATTGTGCCTGAATAACAATTGCCTGAACAACTAATATATATAAATATATTCTAAACAACTAATAAACCATAAAAACCAAAATGAAAACCTTACCTTAAAATTCGTTGTTCAGGCAATTGTTATTCAGGCACAATTGGTGTTTAGACAGTTGTTGTTCAGTACTTAGTTGTAGAGACTTTTTAGTTGTTTAGCAGTAGTGGTTCAGGCAAGTAGTGGTTTAGACCTAGTTGTTCAGGATGTTTCCCCTGGGAGGCACCTCTGCGGCCCCTAAACTGAAATACTTCTGGTGGGTACAATCTCCCCAGTGAATCTGTACAGGCGGGGTTATGTTGGTCAACAGGAAATGGCCCTTCAGTCCTTCCTCTCGGGAATGGCCCATCCGCTGTGCACTCTTTTGGTGTTCTGTAGACTCCTGAGGGCCAGTGGTCACCCTGGACCGACACAGTGAAGACAGATGGGTGTCTCACCTGGGGTACGGCTTAACCATGCCACCCAGCCTTCTGGTGTGGGCCCCTGATGTTGGAGGGCCTGATTCTGCTTGGGAGACCCTGAGCCCATGATGCCCACCTGGGCCTTCCTGGACCTCAATGCCTGTCACACATGCGTGATCCCTGCCTAGTGCCAACTGCTCATGCTGCCCAGGCCCGAACCCTGGTGTAATTGGGTTGGTCATTGCTCGTAGTGATGTTGGAGGAGGACGATTGCTGCTCAGACAGTCAAATTACAGCAACTTTGTTATCCACTTATCCGGCTCCTGGGGTGACACCTGCAAGGCGGTATGGACTGTGATAAGGGCCATCTGGGCCAGGCGAAAATGGACAGGTACACGTCACCCATGGGGGCTGCCTGTAGCCCACAGGGAGGAGAACAAGACTGATCTGCACCCAGCAGTGACACATCCATCATCCTCCAGGCCCTACAGGACTCTAGGACCCTACTAGAAATGAAGATTGGTGAGGTGAGAGCAGGCGTCTCCTTACGGCACCAAGACTTATGCCAGGCTGTTTCCAGAGTCACAGAGGGGAAACAAGGAGTTTTACTTTGAAAAACACAGTTAAATAGATCTCCTCTGATGTGTCCCACCTGTACCATGGTGTGCGGCTTCTGCAGGATCAGGTGTAGGATCCTGAGAACAGTGCAAGGTTCAATAATCTATGCTTTATAGGTTTTCCTGAGGGCACAGAGGGCCAATCCTCTTAAGACTTCCTGGAATGCTGGATCTGGTGCTGGCTTGACCCTGCTGGCTTTTCTACCTGTTTTGTAATTGAAAAGGTGCACCTTTCTCTGACCCAATCCCAGCCGCGGCACCATCTGGATCTTAATTACCTGCTTTCTGAACTACAGGGACAAGGATGTGGTTTTCGAAGGAGCATGACTAACTAAGGAACTGCTGTTTCAGTTCAGTCACATAATGATCTTCCCTGAATACACCCACAAGATGCAGACTCAGCACAAATTCTTTGACCAAGTCAAGCCGAAACTTCGTTCCATGCAAATCTCCTGCATGTTGCTGTACCCTGCCAAGCTAAGGATATTACATCATTCTAAAACAGTATTCTTTAAATCCCTGATTGATGTTTGGGCCTAGTTCACTGAGCAATGCCCCCTCACAGTTAACTCATGCCCAAGTGGGACTCCTCAGAGTGTCCTTGGGAGAATGAGCATGACCAGAAATGCCAGAGGAGTACAAAGCGGTGAAAGAGATCCCGCCCGAGGCTGGTGGATCCTGAAGGAGAGGATGCAGGCTCAGACTTGGATTGAGGGGGAGGTCTAATTAACAGGAATGAGTGGCCGGTAGCCCAGACAGACAGAGGCCAACCAGCTGCTGAACCTTCCAGATGGATGTCTATATAGTATCTAAGGGGCGTGATGTAGGTACATTCTGAATTGCGAGCTGCAATTTGCGAGTCCCAATTCAGAATGTTGGATGGTGTCCCTGACACCATCTGCGATTCACATTGGGGTTGCAAAGGCCCGCCTCATGAATAATCATGAGGTGGGTCGTAATTTGCGACCCCCTTGCGAATGGCGGCCCTCACAGGGATGGTAGCCTGTTGCGGACAGCAGACCACCATGTCTGTGACTGCTTTTTAATAAAGCAGTTTTTTTTCTTTTTTGTAATGCAGCTCGTTTTCCTTAAAGGAAAACGAGATGCGTTACAAAAATGAAAAATGAAACGTTTTCATTTCATTTTTTCAGAGCAGGCAGTGGTCCATAGGACCACTGCCTGCTCTGAAAAAATGTTTGCAGTGCCATTCTCAACGGGGAAGGGGTCCCATGGGACCCCTTCCCTTTTGCGAATGGGTTACTACCCATTACAAAAGGGTGCAAACTGCGATTGGTTTGCGACTGTGTTCGCGGTCACAAACCAACCCTGCATTGCTTTGGAGGGAACACCCCTTTGTTTGAAGGGAACACCCCTTCCTAATTGCGACTCTCAGACCCGTTTTGCGATTCGGTAACAAGGTTACCGAATCGCAAAACGAGGTCTGTGCATTGCAAAGTGCATTTTTCAGGTCGCAAACAGCGAAATTCGCTGTTTGCGACGTGCAAACTGCTAAGTACACCTGGCCCCATATCCTTTACACATGCCAGCACCAACGTATCCTACATTACTGCCGTGCTTGAATGCAGTGGCGGGTGGCAGGTGGGGACCTTTTTGCACACCTGTAAACCAGCTCACCCCCAAGTTCATAGTTAGTTCTATGGTTTTGTTGGAAATGGATGACAGATGTTTCTTTGGGGGGAAGTGTACGGTGAGGAGATTTGAGGGGATGGGTTGTTATGTTATGGATTGCTTGTTTTTCGCTCCAATTACACAGTTTTGTGTTGACACTTTGGGGGAAGCTCCCTTACAGGTCAGACTCACAGTCCAAATACTAGTACTGCTCCTCCTCACCAAGATTAGTTGGACAGTCCTGCCCATGGATGGTTGTGACCTCCTGAGGCTCAGCCCTCACATTTATCTTGCTGATCTTACCATGCTGAGTGCCCTAACAGTAATGACATGGCCTACTTGTCCTCATTAAGAGAGGGGCTGACTTCCAAATTGTACAGCATAACTCATTGTGTCTACTACTGCAAAACGCATTCCTGCAGGGTCATAACCGTCAATTGTTGTCCCACAAGAAGTATGACAGAGTATTCCATGTGGGGCATGCTAGGGAATCCGGGGGTTGGCTCTCCTCATACATAAGTCCCTACCATTTGCTGTCACGAGGGTGACAGCAAATTATATTATATTTTTATCTATATCCAGGGATATGTGTAATAATATAAAGTACATTGGAAGGCATTGTATATGGTATTGTGAATGTATATGTCCCACTCGACTTCCCTCAGTCCACATCGACGGTTATTAGGGGCCTGATTGTGGGGCTTTCTCCTGGGAGGATCATTTTTGGGGGTGATTTTAATGATATCATGGATAGTAAGGACTGGCTTAGCTTAAGAGGTGGGGCTGAAAGATGCTGTAATGGCCTGGACGACTCGTTATGAGGGTTGGGACTTTCTGATGCTTGGCGCATATGGAACCCGGACACACTGGAGTACACTCACACCTCCACTGCCCATGGGTCCCTTTCGCATATTGACTATGTATTTTTAGCAAGAGAAGACCTCCTTCAATGTTTCAAAGCCCAGATTCTGCCCAGAGGACTTTCTGATCACACCCCTGTTTTAATTTGTTTCGGTACGCTTTCCTCAGGCAAACGCCCCATATGGCGCCTTAATGCAACACATTTTCTAGTTTCTTGGTTTTAATGATGGCTCAGTGGAGTCAGCTGGCACCTGATGGGAGGCTGTAATGGCTTATATGGGGTGTAGCTCACTCCTATATTAGGGGAGTAGAGCTTGACAAAATCTCCCTGATCACAGACCTGGAAGCCTCTATCCTGGCTCATTAATACATGGGCCCCCAAGCAATTACCAAAACTGAAAGGGGCCAATTGGAAATTGATAGGCAGTCTCTCTGACAATTGAGCCTGGATGAGGCTTACCAGTGTTGAATGGCTTCAACACAGCGGGTATATAAATGAGGGGACAAGTTGAGCAAACTGCTCTACTGGCTCACCACACAACAGGCGACATCCAGCATCATCCCTGGGCTGTGCAGTGACTCTGTGCATTAGGCAACAAAATCCCCAGGGATTGCTGCAATATATGCTCACTACTATGAAAATGTGTATGTAGCCCAACCACACCCAGCCCATGAATTGTAGTTGCTGAGATGCCCTTATCTCACCTCACAGCTTTGCCAAAATGGGGTTGGAGCAAGCCTTCATAGCAGAGGAAGTGGGTCAGATCCATTTGGATATTAATCCTGTTGAAACGCTTGGACCAGACAGCTACCCAATGGAGTTTTATTGTAAGCTCTGCACCCATGTCATCCCACCCCTCCTCTGGTTCTTTCATAAAGCTATTAGTAAGTGCCGCCTCCCCTGCAGCTGATCATGCCACAATAGAGATCCTTCCCAAGCCTGGCCAACTGCCAACGACTTGCTCTGCATTCAGGGTGATTTCTGTTTCTAACAGCGAAGTTAAAGGTGGTCATTATGAACACGGCGGTAAACACCGCTGACCGCCGTGGCAACGGTGAACAGAAGACCGCCATTGGTGGTGAACAGAAACCCGCCATATAATGAACAACAAATTAGAAACCCACACACCTGACACACATCCACAACACTATAAAACACTCACAGACACACACCACAATCCTTTGCAACGAAAGTAGGCCAACAACGACAGAGATCACCAGAAGCAGACAACAAATGCCCCAATGCACAATACTTACACCCAACCACAGAAGAGCATCCTCACCGAGATCCACACCAGACACCATTCACAACGCTCACCATGGCACCCCCCAAACACCCACGCTTCACAGAAAGGGAGCTAAGGACCATGGTGGATGAGATCCTGAAGGTTGAGCCACAACTATTCGGGGCTCAGGTGCAGCACACACCGATCGCCAGGAAGATGGAGCTATGGCAGACGATTATCAACAGGGTCAATACAGTGGGACACCTTTCACGCACCAGGGACAACATCCGCAAGAGATGGAACGACCTGTGGGGGAAGGTCATGGCCATGGCATCCAGGCACCACATTGCAGTCCAGAAGACTGGGTGAGGACCTCCACCAACACCACCCGACTACACTGACTGGGAGGAAAAGGTACTGGCCATCCTGCACCCTGAGAGCCTCACTGGACTCAATGGAGGAATGGACTCGGGTAAGCTATCTACATTTACCCCATATCCATCACACCTGTAATGCATGCACCACCGCTCCAACACCCACCAGGACCACTACCCCACCCAGCCCACTGGTACTGAATCCACTACCCCTGCATGCCCACAAACCCACTAACAGGCCCACATCCCTCCCCCTGTGCACAGCCACCCATCCCTGCAAGGAAACTCAATGGCCTATAACACCCACAATGCACATCCACATCCTAAGCTAAAAGCAATGCTAACCCCACTAAAGCACCCTGCATGGCCCAAAAGTGTGTAAGCTGCACAAACCCGCCCAAGTGCCTGCCCCCCATCCAACCAAGCAGATGTAACAGACATGTCCATTTCCCCCAACAGGTGCCACCACCCATGCCACCCTGATGGACAGGACATGGAGTGGTAGTGCCTCCCAGGGAGACAGAGGCACATCACAAGACACAGGGGATGGAACCCTGGACACTGATGAGAAGGCTGGCCCCACACACTGTCCTGGACTGTCACCATCCAGCAGCCCCACCCAAGATACCACTGACACCCCACCACCCTGCCAATAACATCAGCCCAGGGCAACCGTCCCCACACCTGTGTATCCAGGCCACAGACTGGTGGAACACAGGTACAGAGGCCACAGTCACCCCCTACCAACAGGCAGGAAGACAATGGCCCCAGTACAAGTGGTACCGCCAGACCTGTGCAGGGGACACAGGCAGAGTGGGCTAAGCCCAGTGGGAGGGCATCATTGGCCCAGGGGGGAGGCCACAGGATGGATGCTGCAGCCCAGGACGTGATCTCTGAGGTCCTTGGAGCCTATCACCATACCCAGGACAGATTAGCCCAGATAGTATCCACCCTGGAGCAGAGTCAGAGGATGCAGCAAGCACACCACCAAGAGGCCATGGAAAAGTGGAAACTGCACAATGCCAAAATGACCAGCATAGCAGGTGCACTGCAGCAGCTTGTCCAAACACAGCCTGAGGTCCACACAGAACAGGAAACTCCCACTACAGCACAGGAGACAGACCGGACAATAAGAGCATCAGCAGCAACTTCACACGTACTACCCTCTGAGGAAACAAAGGGGACCTCCATTTCATCCCCTACAGCCCAACAACAGGAGCCCAAACGGACCCTCAGGCCAAGATATGGGACAGGAACACCTGCCAAGAACAAGGCCCTCTTAAAGAAGTGACTGCAAAAAACTGTCAACCAACTATCCCACTCAATCAACCACCAAACAGTTCTAACAATAATAAAAAACTCATGTAAGCATTGATGGACCTACCAATACTGACAACAATGCTGCCACCATGTTGTCATTTAGGATAACCATCATTGACCCACTGCCATCACTGTAATTTGCACAATTTTATCCCTGCACCAAATAAAACACATTTGTTACAATGTCCCCTGTCATTATGTGTGAACAAAGTGAAGTATGGATGCAACTGGTTGATAACTCCTTTATCTGTACCTGTGTAGCATGAAATGTACCACTCGCCTTACATCTTGGTGTGCCTAAATATGTTTTTTTAAAAAACACTAAATTGTATTCTGTCCTATGCAGACTTGGACACAGTGGCAATTAGTATATTGCAGCCCCCCCCCCCAGATGACAATGCACACTGACAGTATGATACACAGACACCAATCCCACCCAATTGTCCCACATAGTTACTGGAAATAGAGTTGTATCAGTTGGGTCCTGGAATTTTCATCTTCTCCTTCCTCATCATCACCATCACTCTTGTCCCCTCTCTGAGGAAGCCGGTCTGGATATACAGCACCCTCCGCCTCCAAGAAGGGGATAGAATTTCTCACAGCCACGTTGTACATCAATCAGCAGGCCACCACTATTCTACACACCTTTTCAGGCCCGTAGTCCAGGGACCCACCAGATATATGCAGACAACAAAATCTAACCTTCGGGAGACCTAATGTGCGCTCTATCACCCTCCTAATACGTCCATGGGCCTCATTGTAATTCCTCTCTGCATCTGTTCCAGGATTCCTCACTGGTGTCAGGAGCCAACGCAAGTTGGGATAGCCAGAATCACCTAGGAAAAGGTAAACAACACAACTTAAAATGACAAGCCTCAGAGGCAGACAGGCTGTCTGTCTGCAGGGTGGAAATAAGTGACATAAAAACCTACCTATGTTCCACCCTCTGTCCTCTTGTAGTTGTTCCATCTTGTGTGGCACACTACTGTTCCTCAGCACAACTGAATCATGGTCTGAACCAGAGAACATGGCATTCACATGTGTGATGTACTGGTCTGCAGTACACACCAATTGAATGCTCATGGAGTGAAATATTTTCTGGTTTCTGTACACCTGTTCACTTACTCTTGGGGGTATTATAGGTATGTGGGTGCCATCAATGGCACCTATCTCATGGGGTATGTTGGCAAAGGTATAGAAGTCCGACTTGATGGCAGGGAGGTGAGTACTTTGGGAAACCTCACATAGGACTGCAGGTGTCGTACAAATGCATTCAGGAATCTTGTCAGTATAATGCTAAACATTGGCTGTGAAAAACCAGCACCAATGCCCACTGTCGCTTGAAATGAGCCCGTGGCCAGGAAATGGAGTGCAGAAAGCACCTGCACTTCAGTAGGGATGGCATGCTGATTACGATTTGCCGGAGTCAGTGCAGGATCCAGTAATGCACAAAGTTCAAGAATAGTTGCACGGGTGAGTCTGTAATTGATAATGATGTTACGCTCCACCATGGTCTGCAAATCCACAAGTGGTCTGTACACTGATGGGGCCCTTCCTCGCCACAAGGGTTTGTACCTAGGAGGAGTTGGAAACACATGTGAGGAACACACATACACGGGCACACAATGTCAGTCATTGAGCACTGCTGGCTTGATTGTCGCGACACAAATGCATAATGTGTATGAAATAACATCAACTTGACTACAATGATAGATCAGGCCTTGTCAGGTTAGGTAATGTTAATTGTCACATGCCCATGTGTGTTTGGGGAACAGTAGGGCCTGCATTGTGCAGATGGCAGTTTTATAAATGCGTAGTTTTTGCCAAAATGTCTGCCCCCTGTAATCCAGAACTGTTGTTGTGGAAGTGACCTCATACTGCTAGCGGTTGACGTAACAGCGTAAGTTGTGTTTTTTGGTTAACATGGATGTCAATGGGAAATCCTAGCGTATCATGATCGCCGCCGGCGGTGACGGTGCACACCGCCGTGGTGCATACACTAACTCGTCACCCCATCTTCACTTGACTCCCTGATCTCGTGCAAGGAGGTACTCCACCGAGTGTACTGCTGTGTCCTGCCTCTGGTCATGGAAGTGGCACGTGTTGCTGAGGAAAGAGCCCTGGCCTTCACCCAACAGGAATTGGAGAGGCTCGTGGACGGGGTCCTGCGCCTGTACGCCAAGCTCTACGGACGGCCAGAGGTACAGGTGAGTAGGAGGATTGTGGGCCATGGATGTGTGTAATGGTTGGTATTGGCAGCATGCATGTGTGCACCTCTGACCCTGGATGGGCCAGGGTTCCTGACATGCTGCGTGTGTATGTGCTGTTAGTCCATTTGTACTGTCTGTCCCATAGTGGATGTATAGCCAGCTGTATATGTTTGGCCAGTGCCTGACCTCTGAGTTACATTTATGTGTGTTCCTTTTAGGTAAGCACCCACCAGAAGAGGGCACTTTGGCATGCCATTTGCCAAGGAGGTGCGGACCCTGGGGGTCTACAACCGGCGGAGCACCCACTGCAGGAAGAGTTGGGAGGACCTGTGGCGCTGGGTGCAAAAAATCTGCGAGGCCCAGCTGGGGAAGTCCTCCCAATGGGGAAGGGGTGCCCGTCGGGCACTAACCCCCCTTATGCTATGCATCATGGCGGTGGCGTACCCAGACCTGGATGGGCGCTTGAAGGCTGCACAGCAGTCGCAAGGGGGTGAGTACATATACTATATATTTGACCCTTGATGGATGTCTGTGTGTGCATTCGGGTTTATACTGCTTAGTTGCAGGGACTCTGACTGATGTCCGTCTATAGTATGGGCCCCATGGGGAGTAGGGGTGTTTTGGTCAGGTCTCCTACACGCGGGTCCTTAAGTTGTTTAGGTAATGGCCGTACAGCAGGGTTCTGGGCACTAGTCAGGGGCATAGCCATGGGTATAGTGGTAGGTGCTGCCTGTTGGAGGGTCTTTTGGGTGGGTGTATGTATGAACCACTATGTTCACTCCATTAAGCTATTTACAAATGTCTCTGCTTTTTTGTCTCCCCATCCCTGTTTTCTTGTGTTGTCTGTGTACATCAGCATCATCTGGCGAGGGAGCTGAGGCACCAGCAAGTGGGGATGCAACGGTCCACGGATCCTCGGACGCAGAGTTGTCCGTCGCCAAGGAGACCAGTGGGTTGGAGGGTGAAGGGAGTACCACAGGGGAGGCAACTACCACTGGAGGTAGTGACTCCGATATCTCCTCCGATGGGGCTCCCTGGTGGTGGCGGATCCTAGTGGGCCCACACCTACTGTGACATCTTCTGCCACCCACCATACCATCACCACCCTCCCATTTGCTCCCCACTGAGTTGCCTGTGCCCACTCACCCAGAAGGGTGGGCGTCTCCTTTGCCCCAGGCACCTCTTCCCCTGCCCCAGTCAGCCCTGCTGCAGTCACGGAGGAGGCTATTGACCTCCTGAGAACCATCTCTGTAGGGCAGACAACCATCGTTAATGCCATCCAGGGACTAGCATCAGAGATGCAGCAGACCAATGCCTATCTGGATGGCATTCACGGTGCAGTGTCTGGCCTACAGAGATCTTTTCAGGCTCTGGCCTCCTCTTTGACTGCAGCCAGTGTCTCTGGTCATTCCGTCCCCCCTCCAAACTCCTCTACCCATTCCAGCACCCCACTCCCTTCAGCTGTCCAAAGCACACATTCTGAGATGCAGGCACACACCTCAACACACAAGAAGCACACTTCAAAACACAAGCACCACACCTCCCACCACAAGCATTCACATAGCCAACATACACATGCACACACAGCAACAACCACTTCCCCCAGTGTGCCCACCTCTTCCGCCTCCCTGTCTGTCCCCTCTACATACACACTCCCAGGCACTGCAGATTCATTCACTGTTGCTGACAGTATTCCTGCAGTCATCACAATAGCAGATATCCATACAGACAACCCAGACCTCACACCTGCACTCACCACAACTACTTTAGTTGACACCTGCAGCACACGCACCAAACTTGCAGACACCCAAACAACATGCATTCACACTAGCAGCCTGTTTTGTCCCACTGTGTCCACCCACCTCCCCCAAAATCACACAAACGCACCAAAACACCCACCCATCACATGTCCACCACTCCTCAGCATACTGTCCAGTCACCTGCACACACAACACGCACACCTACACCACTTACGACCACACCCTCTACCTCCACTCCCACGCCTTCCTCCAGGCCCAAACCAATTGCACCAAATAAATGTTTCCTCTCCCGTGCTGACCTATTCCAACCCACTGGCCCACCCCGTCTCATCCCTAAATGTGCACACTTCCTTGCCCTTTCCACTCCTTCCACATCACAGCCCGCCCCTGTTCACCCTTCACATTCCCATGCCCCTTCTCCAGAGAGGAAGAAGTCCTGTGCTAAGCCTATTCCATCTGGCTCCACCCGGTCCAAGGACACTCCCCCACCTTCCAAGGCCAAACCCAAACCCCCTCCACCTTCTGAACGCAAATCCAAGCCCCACCTTATCATAAATCCCCACTCCCGCCACCGCCTGCCCCTGTTCCCTGAGGTGCCTGGATGCCCCATTGTTGCCCCTATGAGGTGGAGTACCGTAGCACTTGTGGGAGTCAGGTTGGGGCCATTGTGGCCCATTTAACTTCAAGCACTATGGACTGGCCATTGGCCTTATTTACAATTTGTTTGCTCAGAGAGCTGAATTAAAAGTTAATGTGTGGTCTGTATTTTGGCAGCACACGCTGAATCCCTGGTCTCTTATTTCATTGTTTGTTGGTGTGGGGCACATGGATGGACTTTGGACAGGTTGGATTTGCCTTGTGTTGGATAAGTCCCTCTTGCTGTGGGGTGTATGGCTTGTGCTGCTGTGAAGGGTTGTGGGTGCGTTGCGAGGTGGGTGGAGTGGGTGGATATGTAACTGTGCCCTTTCTTCCCTTGTTTTGTAGGTTGCGGTACTTACTGTCGTCGTCTTCGTCAGCGGTCTCAGTCGTGGAGGTGTATGGCAAGGAGAAGGGTTGGCATGATCTGTAGCTCTCTATCCATGTCTGCTTCGGCATGTTGTGTTAGCCTCCGGTGAGTGTTTCCTTATATTTGGTTAGTTTCCTCCTGGTTTTGCGTGGTGGTGGTTCCCACCCCGGAACTGACGGCGGTCTAGTGGTTCATTATTTGATGGGTGGGTTGGGCCTTTCCGTCGGCCTGTGAGCGGGCTCTGCCGTCATTGTCGGCACTCCTCTGCTGGCGGTGGGCAGTTATCAGGATGCCTGTGTTTTAGTTGGTTTATTATTTGGCCGTCCGGACCGCTCATCTGTTGGCAGTGCAGTGTTTAATGCCGTGTTCATAATGAGGGCCAAAATCTTTGGCAAATTTCTGGCTAAAAGGCTCCTGAATGTTCTCTTCTCCCTTGTCCACCCAGACTAATGTGGGTTTATCCCCCACTGAGGGACTAGACATTGCATTCACAGAGTATAGGTGGATTTATCGTGAATCAAGGTGCCGGAAGGTGCAGCAACTCTCCTCCTGATTGACTTTGAGAAGGCGTTTGACACTGTTGACTGGTCCTTCTTGAAGGAAGCATTGCGCCACCTGGGCTTTGGACCTCAATTTCAAGCCTACGGTAGGGTCCTAAGAGGTGGGCCGAGAGACATTAATGGGGTGCTGTTGTTGAAATATAATGTCAGGTGGGACACCCGTCAGAGATGCCCACTAAAACTGCTATTGTTTGCCATGATTATAGAACCCTTGCCGACCAGGGTGAGATACAACATGCAGGCTTTGGGCCTTGACTGGGGCCTTGCACAGGTGGATGACATTGCCCTTTATGCAGATGCCGTTGTGTTGTTCATGACCCATCTGGCTGATACAGAGCCTAGGATCCTTCAAATACTGCAGCTTTTTGGGGAAGTGTCTGGCTTACGAGTTAACTTGGGCAAGTCCCTGCCGGCCCCACTCCAAGGTGATCGATGGGACAAGGACTGGCAATCTAAGAATCTGATCCATAGGATCAGCTTCCCATACCTGGGGATATGTATCTCCTGGGAGCCAGACCTAACATGGAGCCTGAATTTAAGCCCTGTGATGCACAGTGTTTGTGAGGATATCAAGCGATGGGCTACTCTCCTGCTGAATGTCATGGGAAGAGTTGCCCTATTTAAGATGATGGTCCTCACAAAACTCCTATATGTTTTGCAAAATTGCCCCACAGGCATGGTTGGATGCCATCCAGGTTATGGGGCACAGGTTCATTTGGGTAGGTGGCCCTCCAAGGTGGCCTCCTTGAAGTGCGTACACGCAATATATGATGGAGGACTCGCCATGGCCAACATGAGGCTTTATTACTGGGCAGCTTCTTTCCATTAATGACTGGCTGTATGGGAGGGGGACGATCCCACCTACGGGGGGAGCTCGCCCTGTTGGGACTTAACAGCGTGATGGGCATTTCATATGGGACTCCTATCCCGCCACACTCCCAGAGGTTACGCAGGTGGTCCTTCGCACATGGTGAACAGTGTTTCGCTGGACTGGGTGGTTTAAGATGCTTACTCTAGAGACCCCATTATGGGAGGGCATGTGGCAGGTCCAAGTGGCCTATTTGGAAGGCTTATGTGGATGGGTCAACATCGGGATCTCTAGACTTGTTGATGTTTGGAAGGGGGACCACGTGAGGTCTTTTGAAGGGTTTCAAGCTGATTTTAGCATTGCTCCCACCCAGTTTCTCTGATATCTACATCTCTGACATGCCCTTTACACCTACCACATCGTACTACATGAAGTGACAGAATATAGCCCTCTAGAATGTAAGCTCCTAATGGGTCCCCTGGGTAAAGTGGGGGCTGTCAGATTCATCACTCACTGGTGGTACACTACCCCACGACACTGGACATCCTTAGCTAGAGATGGGTGGGCTGGAAGGGGGAGCTGGAGGAGGTGGACTGGAGGGATGCCTGAATGGCATTCCACACTCGGGCAATGTCTGCCAGCCTCCACCTGGTTAAATTCCTTTACCAGGCCTATCTTATGCCAGTGTGCCAGAGGAGCTGAGTTCCACTCTGTGATTTTTTCCACAAGTTTTGGAGCTGTCCTGTCATACAGGCCTACTGGGCATCTTTCATGGGCACTCTCTTTGATATAGAATGAACTCCCATTGACTTGCAGCCTTGAAGTGCTCTCCTGGGCATTATGGAGGACAAAGGTGGACCCCATGGGGACAGGATGCTGGTGGGGATGGGTGTCTTGGTTGTCAAACAGGGAATAGCCCGCCACTGGACAGCGACCTGTGAAGTGTAAAAGAAACGTAATAGGTATGCAGGTCATGAAGTATCCGTAGTGGAAAAGGTGATGTCCTTATTGGCAGATAGCTTGTCGAGTTGTGTTGCAAACGTTGCAGGGAAAGCACAGAGAAAGAAATCCAAGATGGCCGTCGGGATGTTCAGATTCGAAGTTGCAGTTCTAGTGTTGCACTCTTGAGATGGAACTGTGACACGCGCATGCCACTCAGGCGCCACGCACTTCAACTGTATTATGACTGGAATCCAGAGGTGTTTGAGAGAGCGCTCGTTGTGAGGTAAACTTATTCAGCAAAGTATATCGCTATGCACATATCTCCAAGGACTATTCAAGTAAACTGCAGATTATACTTTAGTTGTTCAAAGGTGAAAAAGGTGCCAGGAGATTTAGCAGTGTTTCTGAGAGTTTCCAGCTGGGCTCCACAAATTCGAACATCATCAGAACATTTTTTCAATAAGACAATATTGTTAACTGCTTATAAACGGCTAGAGTTCAGAAGTATACGGAGACATTTATTTCAGCATTCGTGAATAAGCATCCAGGTTACTGTTATTTGTAAAGTATTATAAAAGACAGTCAACAAGAATCTCATTTCCATGAGTCACACAACTATATTTAACTCCTCTATATATAGCAACAATTCAATTCAGAGAAAGTGTAGACAAATCAAACTCATACTATGGCCCTCATTCTGACCTTGGCGGTCGGCGGAGAGGCGGCGGTCGGACCGCGAACAGACCGGCGGTCGGAAAAATGGCATTCTGACCGCGGCGGTCACCGCCGCGATCGACCGCCACTTCCCCACTCCGACCGCCACGGCGGCATGACCGCCGGGCTGGAGTTTGCGCACTCCGGCCCGGCGGTCGTCCCAAGACCGCCAACGGTATCATGACCCTGCCTACCGCCGCGGTTTCTGGCAGTCGGGAACTGCCATGCGAACCATGGCGGTAAGCACTATCGGGGCCAGGGAATTCCTTCCCTGGCACTGATAGGGGTCTCCCCCACCCCCCACCCGAGTCCTCCCCCCACACCCTCCACCCCCCTGCCACCCCCCAGAGGTGGTACGAACCCCCTCCCCACCCCCACCCCGACATGCACATACATGCACCCCGACATGCACACACCCCCAACATGCACATATACACACCCCCTACACACACATACACAACGGGGACACATACCCGCACACATACATGCAGACATGCGCACCTGCCGAACAGCACACATTACCCATAGACACAGCAGCACCCCCCGCCCGCATACACGCACTCACACACCCCCTCTACACACTCACACGCACACCCCCATGCACGCCCACATCACACAACACCCCCCCTCCCCTCACTTACCTTGTGCGTTGGTCCTCCGGGAGGCGACGGGAGCCATGGGGAGGTGACCGCCAACAGAACACCGCCAACAGAAGACCGCCACACAGATATGTGGGTCGTAATTCTGTGGGCGGTGTTCTGCTGGCGTGGCGCTGGAGGTTGACCAGTCTCCACTTTTCCGCCGACCGCCAGTGTGGCTGCTGGCGGTTTCCCGGCGGAACGCTCCCAGCGGTCGGAATGCGCACAGCGGCATACCGCCGCGGTCGGCGGTCTTCACCGCGGCGGTAACTCGGCGGTCTCGCGAAAAGACCGCCAAGGTCAGAATGAGGGCCTATATGTCTGCAAAGAAATCACAAGACAGTTTGACCTTCACTTCAAACAAGAGATCAACCTCAATGTAACTTATCTACTATTAATCTTAACATATAGAGAAAGAGAGAGGCAAATTCTTCAGGAAACTCAGGCAAAGAGTTGTGGTATGAACACTAGTAAAATTAATGTATTATTAATGAATGTTGAAAGATTGTATAAATGAAACAGTGTTTCCCTAGTAATTGTAATTATAATCTTTCAGGTGTCGCTTTCAAGATAAAAAGAGAAGAGTATGACGGACTGAGTTATTGAAGAAGCAGACCTCTGGGGCATTCTCTCTTATCCCATTCCCCTTTCTCCATCCAGGGTGCTCAAAATGGAGAACTCCATTTGTTGCAAGTAGTCTGGGTTGGGACTGAGGATTTATCTTCTGCTCCTGAGGGAATCAAACCAAGGTACCATGACAGACTGAAATGCCCTCCATAGTAATTACAGGGAAGTTAGAATATTCCTGAGCATAATGGCTGAGGGAATTGATGTAAAGGCATTAGCTAACATCTTAGAAGGGTTGCAGAAACAGTTTAACAGTAATATAGAAGAGACTGTACAGATAAAACCAAGAATAAATGAGTTTGGAACCATCTCCAAGTCCAGTGACCCAGCGTTTTCGGAGACCACTAGTACTTCGAAGACTCCAGGTATCTCTACTCAAGTGATTCATGTTTTTACTCCAATAATTCCCCTTGCAGAGCCTGAGTGTTTTGGTGGAGATCCAAATAAAGTGCAATTTTTTCAACTCAATGCTCATTGTATTTTTTGTGTAGACCCATAATTTTTTCTGAAGACCAATCCAAGGTGGCATTTATATGTCTTATCTGACGGGTGATGCAGCTGCTTGGTCTATGCCAATTGTTTCCAGAAATGATCCAATTCTATATAATTTTCAAAATTTCAAAGAAGATTTTTAAAGAATATTTGATCGTTGAACTGCAGCTTAGCCACGGATAATGAACTTTTGGAAATAAAGCAAGGAAACAAAGACTTAGGCCCTCATTACAACCCTGGCGGTCGGTGATAAAGCTGCGGTAAAACCACCAACAGGCCGGCGGTAAAACAAATGGAATTATGACCACGCCGGAAACCGCTCAGAGAGACAGCCACTTTAACACTCCGACTGCCATGGCGGTAGCATCAAGCTTCCTGTGGTAACCGCCAACAGCCAGGCGGAAGACAATGTACCGCCCACTGCATTAAGACAGGCCTATCCGCCACCTTTTCCAGGGTGGTACCAATGACATCAAAAGTACAGCAGTAACAGAACACAGAAGTCAAAGGACTCACCTCTGGACACTCAGGGAACAACCACAATGCCATGGAGCCCGAGTTGCACATTTTCCACATGCTCGTCTACCTCTTCCTGCATTACAAGCAGAAACACCTGCGAAGACGACCACGGTGAGCACTGCTGCATAGCACACAAGGGAGGGGGGAGAAAAAAGAGAGTGACACACACACGCAACATGCAACACCCCCACCCCTAACACCATACACACAACCAGATACAGGAACATTACATATTCACCTCCTACCCCTCAGGAATAATGCAAGGACAAAAAGATTGGAAGAAAGTGGGTGTAGTACGATAAAATAACATGAATAAGTACATCAAAATACAAATGTATATACATGTTTACAAATGGAGGGACACTGCCCAGCCCTCAATGTCCATGGGCCACAGAGCCACAACACATAGGCCAGGGCCCCATTTCACTCCTGCAACAACACAGAGAGAACACTGCAGGGGCATCAGCTCAAAAACACACAGGCACCTCAGGGAGATGGGGAACGGGGGGGGCATCTCATCCAGAAGATGGTAAACGCCACTGGTCCTGGAGGGGGCTACATACCCTGTGCGATGTCCTGGGGAGTGCAAGGCCACAGCCCTTCAAGTGGGTGGATTGCCCACTGCTTGGTCCTAGGGAGTGCAAGGCCACAGTCCCTCAAGTGGGTGGTTTGCCCACTGCTTGGTCCCTGGGAGTGCAAGGCCACAGTCTCTCAAGTGGGTGGTTTGCCCACTGCTTGGTCCTGGGGAGTGCAAGGCCACAGTCTCTCAAGTGGTTGGTTTGCCAACTGCTTGGTCCTGGGGAGTGCAAGGCCTCAGTCTCTCAAGTGGGTGGTTTGCCCACTGCTTGGTCCTGGGGAGTGCAAGGCCAGAGTCTCACAAGTGGGTGGATTGTCCACTGCTTGGTCCTGGGGAGTGCAAGGCCACAGTCTCTTTAGTGGACGGCTTCTCCACTGGTTCTGGAGGGGTCCTTGTGCCCAGTGTGCTTTATCCTGGGAAGGATGGGGTGAGTGGATGGCTTCATCCACTGGTTCTGGAGGGGGCCTTGTGCCCAGTGTGCTTCATCCTGGGAAGGATGGGGTGAGTGGATGGCTTCTTCCACTGGTTCTGGAGGGGGCATTGTGCCCTGTAATGCAGATCTTGGGGAGTGGAAGGTCACAGTCTCTCACCTGGTTGTCACACCTACAGGATTTGCAGGGGCCAGGACGCACTACAGCCCATGGAGTCAGGACTACACACTGCCCTCTGGCGGTGATGGCTGCTTAGTGGTGGCAGTGGCCGGTATCGGTGTCGGGGCTAGCAGTTGTGGGAGAGGCTGCAGCCCATTCCCTGCAGCCTTGGATGGCTGACCACTGGGGCTGCTGCTGCTGGCAGTGGTACTGGTGGTGGTGCTGGCAATGGTGGGGGGAGGCTCCAGCCCTTCCACTGCAGCCTGGGATGGCTGCCCACTGGGGCTTCTGCTGGTGGTGGCGATGCTGGTGTCAGTGCTGGTGGCGGGCCTGGCAGTGGGGGGGGAGGCTCCAGCCCTTCCCATGCAGCCTCGGATGGCTGCCCACTGGGGCTGCTGGAAGTGGTGCTGGTGGCGGTGCTGGCAGTGGTGGGGGGAGGCTCCAGCCCTTCCCCTGCAGCCTCGGGTGGCTGACCACTGAGGCTGGTGCTGCTGGCAGTGGTACTGGTGGCGGTGCTGGCAACGGTGGGGGGAGGCTCCAGCCCTTCCACTGCAGCCTGGGATGGCTGCCCACTGGGGCTTCTGCTGCTGGTGGCGGTGCTGGTGGCAGTGCTGGTGGCGGGCCTGGCAGTGGGGGGGGACTCCAGCCCTTCCCCTGCAGCCTCGGATGGCTGCCCACTGGGGCTGCTGCTGCTGGAAGTGGTGCTGGTGGCGGTGCTGGCAGTGGTGGGGGGAGGCTCTAGTCCTTCCCCTGCAGCCTCGGATGGCTGCCCACTGGGGCTGCTGCTGCTGGTGGCGGTGCTGGTGATGGGCCTGGCAGTGGTGGGGGGGCTCCAGCCCTTCCCCTGCAGCCTTGGATGGCTGACTACTGGGGCAGCTGCTGCTGGCAGTGGTGCTGGTGGCGGTGCTGGTGGCAGTGCTGGTGGTGGTGCTGGTGGCAGGGCTGGCAGTGGGGGGGAGGCTCCATCCCATTCCTCTGCAGCATTGGACGGCTGAACCGTGATGGTTGGTTGTGGGGGCTCTTAATGAGTCACAGCACCAAGCCTCCTGTCCTTCCTGCCTGCAGATGCTGGCCCCTTGCCCTTCACTTTTGCAGCTGGTGGTGCCTCCTTGCCCTTCCCTTTCACAGCTGGTGGCTGAGGTGCTCATCTGGGTTCTGACCACCCTGGCCCAACGTGAAGGACGGGGGGAGGGGTAGAGAAGAGGTCAATGGTGGAGAGGAAAAGCTTCTTAGGGACATTGGGGCGGGAAGAGGGTGAAAGTTTGGGAGTGGAGGAAGTGGTTGTAGGAGGTGTCTGCTGTGTTTGGGTGCAGGTGCATGGTCTGGATGCTGTTGTGAGGTGGATGGCTCTTGGGTGTCTGAGTGCTTGTGTTTGTGTACTTTGGGAGGAGGGGCCACAGACACAGTGGGAGAGGACACAGGGGATGTGTGCATGGATGTGGGGGTGGTGACTGCCAGTGAGGGGTGTGTAGTGATAGGCGTGCTGGTGATGGAGGTAGTGGATGAGGATGTAGTGCATGCAGGTGTGTGTGTAAAGGCTACTGGGAGGGGAATGGAGGAGGGGGGACACAGTGGAGGCAGTGGATGTTGGTATGTCTGCATCTGGATGGTGTTTGTGTGCATGCCTGTGGGATGATGTGTGGTGCTTGTGTTTGCCTGAACCACTCCTGTGTGTTGTCCTGGGTGCATGCTGGTCTGCCTGTGTGCTTGGGATAGGTTGGAGTTGAGGGGAATGGGACTGGGTAGAGGAAGTTGGAGAGGGGTGGCTAGAACGGGGACAATGGCTTCCATCTGAGAGGAGACGAGAGCCTGGATTGATCTCTGTTGGGCCGCCATGCCAGAGTGAATGCCCTCCAGGAATGCATTTGTTTGTTGCAAATGGCCTGCCAGCCTCTGGAGGGCATTTACAATGGTTGACTGCCCAACAAAAATGGATCACAGGAGGTCAATAGCCTCCTCATTCAGGGCAGCAAGGCTAACTGTGGCAGGGTCTTAAGTGCCTGGGGTGAAGGAGATACCCACTCTCCTGGGTGAGCGGGTACGGGTAACTCACTGAGGGGCTGCTGGGAGGGCAGTGCTGGTACGGGGGTGGCGGTTGTACCTGTAGTTGGGTGGCCACAAGGTGTCCGCCACCACCAGGGAGCTTCCATTGTAGGAGGTATCACTGTCCAAACTGTCCACTCCTGTCTCTGCCATGGTGCTCCTCTCGTCCGCCGTCCCACCACCAGTGCCTCAGCTCCTCCGCCAGATGATGCTAATGCACATTAGGACAGGGTGACAAAACAAAATGGGGGGAGACAAAGGATACACTGGAGCAATAGCTGCTCCAACACCAAAATTGGCATACACAAAACACACACACACACACACACACACACACAGAGGGAACAGCCCTACGCATTAGGCAATGTACTACCAGTCACAATTCTAGTCACCAGCCCAAGGACAGTAATACCTAACGCCACGAACAGCATACCACAGACCCACAGAGCCTTGCCCAGTAGAGGATGCCTACTAGCTTGGTTGGAGGTGCTTCACATCATACCCTGCCCAACATGGGACCTGCCTTGCAAAGTTCGGCCTGGCCTAGGGGCACCTACAGGCCCACATCCCCCACCCGGAGACCACCCCACCACGCGCAAGTAGTATATTGGGAAACTGTACTCACCCCCTTGTGGCTGCTGTGATGCCCTCAAGCACCCATCCAGCTCCAGATAGGCCACTGCCAGTATGCGGGCCATCAGGGGGGTCAGGGTTCGATGGGCACCCCTTTCTCGTTGGGAGGCCATCCCCAGCTGGGCCTCCGCCGTCTTCCTTGCCCAGCATCTCAGGTCCTCCCACCGTTTCTGACAGTGGGTGCTCTGCCTGCCATAGACCCCCAGAGTCTGCACGTCCTTGTCGATGGCACGCCATATGCCCTTTTTCTGATGGGCGCTGACATGCAGAAAAATACACAGAGAAAAAAGGTATCAGTCAGACCGTCCGGCCTACTACACACATGTCCCATCATGGCCCTCCCATCCCCTTGAGCACAGATATTGCCCACCATACATGCAGCACGCTGCCCAGGACCCTTGCACCAACTCCCCCCTTATTCGAAGCCCTCACACACAGCACTCCATGCATTCATGGCCCATGCATCGTGCTCATAGTGTACTCACCTGTTGGTCTGGAGGCCCATACAGCATTCGGCACTGGGGTAGGACCCCATCCACCAGTCTCTCCAACTCTACATCGTTGAAGGCAGGGGCCCTTTCCCCAGTGACACGAGCCATGGTCGGTTCCAGACACAGGTCACAGCAGTGCTTGCAGTGTAGGTCCTCTCCTGTTGAATGTCCAGTAGCAAGTGGATGAACAGATAGAAAATAGCAGTCACGTCCACGGCGGTGCGTACCGTCACCGCCGGCGTACATCACCATTGGCCACTGTAACCCATAGGGCTCCAATGAGGAGTTGCATTGCGGTTTTCGACCGCCTCCAGCAACGGTGCACAATGTCATTGGAATTACCTTATATCCACTTGTCACTCCATACAGAACAGGTGGACGCCATTTCAGGTGGAGGGCAGGCCATGTCACCTAACTGCATCACAGTAGACATATGCACCATTTGGGCCTATACAACAATCTTGTGTTGCAGTCACAACATGCAATGCAGTGTTCCATTTGCCCCCCAGATTGCAACCACTGCGGATGAATCAGAGATGGAGACATCCCCACATGTACAGGCCCATGGTGGACTGGGCAACAATGGAGGACAGGCACATTATCCTCTCCTATGGACTGAACAGGGCCACAATCACAGAGCTGTGTGCCCAATTGGAACCTGACCTGATATCTGCTATCCGTTAGCCCACCGGGATCCCCTGTCTTCTGCAAGTCCTATCTGTGCTCCATTTCCTGGCAAGTGGCTCCTTCCAAGTGACAGTGGGCTTGGCAGCAGGAATGTCTCAGCCTATGTTCTCAATAGTGCTGACCAGAGTGTTGTCTGCCCTGATTAAACACATGAACAGCTACATCGTTTTCCCCCAGGGGGAGGATTTGGCCATAGTGAAAGCTGATTTCTATGCTATGGGACATATCCCCAACATTATTGGGGCTATTGATGGTACACATTCTGCATTTGTCCCCCTCCCCTAGAAAATAACAGGTGTTCAGAAATCGAAAGAACTTTAACTCCATGAATGTGCAGATAGTGTGCCTGGCGGATCAGTACATCTCCCATGCAATTCAAATTATACTGGGTCTGTACATGATTCCTTTATCTTGAGGAATAGCAGCATCCCATATGTGATGGCTCAACTTTAGAGGCACCAGGTGTGGCTAATGGGTGAGCCCTGGTTCCCACCCAGTGGATGTTGGTGTATGGGTATGGTGTGGGCCTTAAGGGTTAGTGTGTGTCTAACAGTTGTCCCTCGATATTTTCAGGTGACTCTGGTTACCCCAACCTCTCATGGCTACTGACCCCTGTGAGGAATCCCAGGAAAAGAGCAGAGGACCGTTACAATGAGGCACTTGGGCAAACAAGAAGAATAATAGAAAGGACATTGGGCCTCCTGAAGGCCAAGTTTTGTTGCTTCCATCTAACAGGTGGATCCATGTACTACTCACCCAAGAAGGTGTGCCAGATCATGGTGGCATGCTGTATGTTGCACAACCTTGTCTTACGTCGCCAGGTGCCTTTTCTGCAAGAGGATGAGGCTGGAGATGTGTGGCAGCAGTGGACTCTGTGGACAGTGAAGATGAGGAGGCAGAGGATGAGGACAGAAGTGCCATTATAAGAGAGTACCTCCAATGACACACAGGTAAGATACTGTAATTACACTTTACATTGACAGTATTGTATTTGACATTGTCACTGGCAGGCTAATTTTCCAAATTCTATGCCCATTTACTGTACCCTTTGGCATCTCTATTTTCAGATATTTGTGTCCCACTATGACTCCTGGTATGTTGACGGCAGCCAACTACAGGTCATTCCTATATATACAATACTGTACTGTTATATTGTAGTGTTTAAAGCTTGTTAAACAAATACATGGTTAAATGATTTGACAGACTCCATACAGGTATTTTTTCAAATGGTGTTTATTTAAGCGCTAATGATTAGAGGGGGATGTGCAATGGGCTGGGGTGATGATTGGAGTAAGTCCAGGTTGTAGTCCAGTCTATTTGTATCACTGGTGCATTGTCCAAGGGGGCATAGGAGGGGGAGCAATGGCAGTTCAAGGTGGACAGGGTGACAGAGTGGGACACAAGGGTGACATTCAGGAGATTCTTATTTCCTGGCGGGGGTCTTGGCAATGTTCTTTGGCTTCTACCTAGATCGCAGGGACCGTTTGCGGGGTGGTTCTCCTTCTGCAGGGGTGGGGCGCTGGTGGCCTGTTGTCCCTGTGGCAGGCCTCCTGTCCACTAGCGGCAGTGGAGGTGAAAGGCTGTTCATTGGTTTGGCTAGTATCAGGGGCCCGGTGGTGTGCCACTGCCTCTCTCATGGTGTTGGCCATGGCAGCCAGAACCCCTGCAATGGTGACCAGGGTGGTGTTGATGTCCTTCAAGTCCTCCCTGATCCCCAGGTCCTGTCCCTCCTGCAGCTGCTGGGTCTCCTGCAACTTATCCAGTATCTGGCCTATCGTCTCCTGGGAATGGTGGTATGCTCCCAGAATGTTGGTGAGTGCCTCCTGGAGAGTCGGTTCCCTGAGCCTGTCCTCTCCTTGTCGCACAGCAGTCCTCCCAGCTTCCTTGTTGTCCTGTGCCTCTGTCCCCTGAACCTTGTGCCCACTGCCACTGACCCCAGGTCCCTGATCGTCCTGTGTTTGTGGGGTGGCCGGGGGTCCCTGTAGTAGAGGACACACTGCTGATTGACGTGTCCTGGGGACAGAGGTATGGTCCCGCTGGATGGGTACCGTGGTGGTGTTTCTTGAGGGAGGAGACACTGTTGTGGTATGGGACTGTGCCTGGGTAGCCGACTGTCCAGAGATTCTTGATGTGCCAGGTTGGTCATCCAGATCCAGGTGTCCAGAGCTGCAGTCATCACTGTGGGCCTCTTCTGGGGATGACTGGAAGTTGCTGGTACCTCCTCTTCAGTAATGTTGGGTGGGGGACCTGTGGGGATATAAATGCGGTGTTATTGTTTCTGTGTGTGTCATCTTGTGCATGGGTGTGTTGCCCTGTATGGTTGCTATTGCCCTGGCAGACTTGCCTCAGAGTGAGTAGCTATTTGGTAGGCTACGTGATTCTCTCCAGTGTGCATGCAGTGGTGATAGGTGTCCATGCAGGTCTGTGAGTGGTGTCCATGCATTGGTGTTACATGCAGGGCTTGGTATTGGTGTGAGTGGGTTGTGATGGTGGGGTATTTGGGAGGTAGTGAAGTGATGGGAGTGAGGTTAGGGGTGGGGGTTTGTGATGGCATGCAGATAGGGGGTGATAGTAATAGAGATTTGACTTACCAGAATCCAGTCCTCCTCCTACTCCTGCTAGGCCCTCAGGATGCATGATCGCCAAGACTTGCTCCTCCTATGTTGTTAGTTGTGGGATAGGAGGTGTGGGACCACCACCAGTCCTCTGTACAGCTAGTTGGTATCTTGCTGCTGTCCAACGTACCTTCCCCAGTAGGTCATTCCACCTCTTCCTGATGTCATCCCTTGTTCTGGGGTGCTGTCCCACGGCGTTGATCCTGTCTACGATTCTCCGCCATAGCTCCATCTTCCTTGCAATGGATGTCTGCTGCACCAGTGTTCCGAATAGCTCTGGCTGTGCCCGAATGATTTCCTCCACCATGACCCTTAGCTCCTCCTCAGAGAACTTGGGGTGTCATTGCGGTGCCATGGGTGTTGTGTGAGTAGTGTGGGTGAGGGTGTGTGGGGTGCTGTGTTGGGTGTGTGTGATGTGGGGTGCGTGGATGGTGTATAGGAGATGGTGGTGTGTGTCAGTGGTCTTGCTGTCTCTCTTGTGGCACTTGCTTGTACTGGTAAAAGGTTGTGGGTAATGTGTGTGTGTTTTATAGTGGTATGGGTGTGTGGGTGTGGGGTGTGGTGTGTGTATGAGTTTTCAGGTTTGTGTAGTTTGAATTGTCCAATGTGGTGTAGTTTTGTTTGACTATGTGTATTTTGAGCGCGGCGGTATGTACCGCCAATGGTTTACCACCAATGAATGTCTGCCGCCGTGATTCATGGGTCATAATGCTGTGGGTGTAGTTCTGTTGGTGTAACGGTGTGGGTTTTGCTACCGCCAATTTATCACTGACCTTTGGGCTGGCAGACTTGTGTGTGTGGCTGTATAGTGACGGATTGCTATGTGTGGGTCATAATATGTGTGGCGGTAATCCACTGCGGCGGCGGTATGTTGGCAGCAGTCAGCATGGTGATAAGTGGAATTTACCGCCAAGGTCATAATGAGGGCCTTAGTCGCCTATTTAGCTCACTTTAATGAACTCATAGTAGAAACCAACTGGCCAGAGTCAAAAAGGGCTGCCATATTTTATCATTGCCTAAAAGATTAATTGAAAGATGCATTGGCGCAAGTTCCCAACAGACCCACTGAAATTTCAGAAATAATTGATCTCGTATTACAAATGACCATCAGTTAACTGAACAGAGAGCTGAGAAGAGAAGAGATTATCGTCCCCTCCCACCAAGATTTGATCGAGTAAGAAGTGACCCTAGGAGGGTAGGAGATGGAGTGGCAGTGGAAGAACCAATACAGATTAGTTCTATACGAGGACCATTGTCCAAAGAATAAAAGGAAACGCAACCAGCAAATCAACTGTGATTATATTGTGGTGCATCCGGGTACTTTGATAAAGAATGTCCCAAGAAACCAAAGATAGGGCAGTCGGGAAAAGACAAGCTTCATCAGTAGAAGGAGTTGCCTGATGAAAGCAGAAGCCAAGACAACTCCCTCAGAACAGCAAGTGGCAAATACAGATGGCTGCACCGCATTTGGTACAAACTGTTTCAGCCATGATTTAAGATAAAGAAATTCAAGGAATCTCAGTTATGATTGATTCTGGAGCTACGGGCAACTTTTGTGATATTAAATACACCCGTAAAATGGGAATTCGATTTGTGAAGAAAACTGCCTTGGGAATTTTAATAGCAGTGGATGGTACCAATTCTCTTCAGGTCCAATCACTCATGAAAGTGAGACAATTCTGTTGCAAGGGTTTGGTGGACATCAGGGACAGATCATTTTTAAGTTAATAGATGCTCCGGATTTTTAATAGATTTTGGGTCTACCCTGGCTTACAGAGCATAATCCTCAAATTGATTGGAGTAAAAGAACAATTGAAATTAACTCTCCCTATCGTAAAGAGAATTGTTTTCATGATCAAGTGGGGGCGTCCACAAAATCACAGGCAGCCCGCTTAACATCCATTTCTTCAATGATTTGTGTTCAGAAATTCCAAAAGAATATGAAGACTTGTCTATTGTCTTTGACAAGAAAGAGGCTGAGAAATTGCCACCACATCGACCACACGATTGAAAAATTGAGCAATACTACCATGTAGTTGAATATATGCATTAACAGAAGCGGAGAATCAACATTTGAAAGAATACTTAGATCAATATTTAGCCAATGGTTTCATTTGCCCCTCTCAATCTCCAGTCTCTTCCCCACTGTTTGACATACCCAAGAAGCATTGGGGTCTCCGGGCTTGCATAGACCATTGAACCCTCAATCAGGTTACTATCAACAACCGATACCCGTTACCTTTGGTGTCAGTTCTCCTAGAAAAAGTAAAAAATGCTAAAATATACACCAAAATAGATCTGCGAGGTGCGTATCATTTAATACGAGTGGCATCTGGTGATGAATGGAAAACAGCCTTCCGAACTCGTTATGGATTTTTTGAATATCAAGTGATGCCATACGGGTTATGTAATGCTCCTGCAGCCTTTCAACACTTTGTAAATGATATATTACGAGAATATCTAGACAGATTTGCTGTGGTTTACATAGATGATATCTTGATTTTTTCTGACAATCTGCAAGAACATGTGTCACATGTCCGATCCAACCTCATGAGATTGCAGGAGCACAATCTTTATGTAAAATTGGAAAAGTGTGCATTTCATGTGGATTGAGTGGAATTCCTTGGATTTATTTTGTCACGTGAAGGGGGCAGTATGGATCCAGCTAAGTTAAAGGCAGTTAGAGATTGATGCCTCCTCGCAATGTTAAGGAAATCCAAAGTTTTTGAGGATTTGCCAATTTCTATAAAAAAAATAATTTTCAACTTCTCACAAACCGTCACTCCCATCACTTGTTTGTTGAAAAAAGGAGTGAAGTTTGAGTGGTCAAAAGAATCGGAAGATGCTTTTAATTTTTTGAAAGGTTCCTTCATCACAGCCCCTATTTTGCTACACCCCAATCCAGATGAGCCCTATTATGTGGAAGCCGACGCTTCAGAAGCCGCTATTAGGGGTATTATTTCTCAGCGTTGGTCCCTTTATTTTGCAGACTTTGATTTTGTCATTACCTTTCGACCTGGAACATTCAATGGCAAGGCGGATGCACTGACTCGGATAGAGGTCAATCCATCTAAGGAGATTCCAGAAAAGAGTTTGATAATCCCAAAGGAGAAGTTTTTATTAACCATTCATTATGCAGATTTGGCTAAAGGGATTCAAAAAGCCTTCACACAAGAGAAAATGTTGATGTGGTTCCATAAGGCACCTGAAAGAGTGATCAAGGATGGATTACCATATCATAAAGATGCATTGTATATACCGACCTTAGATTACAAGAAAAAGTCCTTCCGGCTTGCCATGATGATTAATTGGATGGACAGAAAGGGGTTAAAAACACACAAGAATTGATACAGAGAATCTTTTGGTGGGCACAAATGAAAGCTCAGATAAGACAATATGGCCCTCAGTACGACCCTGGCTCTGGGTGATAAAGTGGCGGTAATACCACCAACAGGCTGGTGGTAAGTACCGCCAAATTACGACCATGGAAGTGATATCTTCGATAGACAGCCAATGTACCACACCAACTGCCAGGGTGGAAATAACAGCCACCACAGCGGTAGCCGGCTACAGCCAAGCAGAAGTCAAAGTTCTGCCTACCATATTAAGACCCTGCAAACCGCCACCTTTTCCGGGGTGGTATTAACGCCATCAAAAGCCTGGCACAAACAGAGCACAAAGGTCAAAGGACTCACCATTGGAGACATAGGGAAGAACCATGGAACCCGAACTTCAAGTCTTTCCGGATGATCTTCCACGTTCTGCTCCACCTAGAACACTAATACCAACGAAGGTGAAGACATTGAGTACAGCCACCTAGCACACAAGAGAAGGTGGGTGGAAAAAGAGAGTAACACACACACGCAAAACACACACCATTCACACCCACACCACACAGACAACCAGCTGCAATACAAAAACAATTTGACCCTGAAAATCGGCAGAATAATGCAAGGACAACAGGAATTGACGAAAGTGATTGTAATCAGTTCAACATCAAAATTAATAATCCGATTTGGCCATGACATAGATGTGTACACTTGTATAGAAAAGGGACACTGTCCAGTCCAAAGTTCAAAGGGCGTACATGGACACAGGGCACAGTCCAAGGACAAACTCGAAACCTGAGCAAATCCAGATAAAACACTACAGGGGCATCAGTTTGCAAATAGGCAAGCACTTCAAGGGGAATGGGGACACCTCAACCAGATGCAGGAACAAGCCCACTGGTTCTGGAGGGGGCAACATGCCCATTTCTTTGTCCTGGGGAGTGCAAGGCCACAGTCTCTCAAGTGGGTGTCTTCCCCACTAGTTCTGGAGGGGGCAACATGCCCTGTGCTTTGTCCTGGGGAGTGCAAGGCCACAGTCTCTTGAGTGGGTTTCTTCCCCACTGGTTCTGAGGGGGAAACATGCCCATTGCATGGTCCTGGGGAGTGCAAGGCC
The DNA here is from genome assembly GCF_031143425.1 of Pleurodeles waltl. Classification (NCBI taxonomy): domain Eukaryota; kingdom Metazoa; phylum Chordata; class Amphibia; order Caudata; family Salamandridae; genus Pleurodeles; species Pleurodeles waltl. The sequence goes on from NC_090444.1 coordinate 450,935,006, forward strand.
ACAATCTCTCAAGTGGGTCTTCCCAACTGGTTCTGGAGGGGGCAACATGCCTATTGCTTTGTCTTGGGAAGTGCAAGGTCACAGTCTCTGAGTGGGTGTCTTCCCCACTGGTTCTGGCGGGGGCAACATGCCCTATGCTTTGTCCTGGGGAGTGCAAGGCCACAGTCTCTCAAGTAGGTGAATACCTCACTCGTTCTGGAGGTGGAAGCCTGCACGGTAGCCCCTGGAGGGTGGACTACATGGCGTCTGCCGGCGGTGATGGCTGCACTGTGGGGGAGGCTCCTGGTCAGACCCTGCACTCTGTGATGGCTGCATGCTGGTGGTGGTTGGGGGAGGCTCCTGTGCAGCCCCTGCACTCATTGATGGCTGCATGCTGGTGGTGGTGAGGGGAGGCTCCTGGGCAGCTCCTGTGCTCTGCGATGGCTGCATGCTGGTGGTGGTTGGGGAGGCTCCTGGGCAGCTCCTGCACTCTGTGATTGCTGCATGCTGGTGGTGGTTGGGGGAGGCTCCTGTGCAGCCCCTGCTCTCACTGATGGCAGCACATCCACAGCTGGTGGTGGGGGCCCTGTGACAGCTCCTGGTGGTGGTGGTGGGGTTTGCCTGTCAGCTTCCACTGGCATAAAGTGCCTCTTCTCCTCCTGGTCATGGGGTGGGGATCCTTTACCATTCCTGGCAGGGGTGGATGGACACTCCCCTCTCTGCCTTCTGGTGCAGGCTCCTTCCCCTTCTTCCCAGCTGGTGCAGGCTCCTTCCTCTTCCTCACAGCTGGACTATTCCCTTTCATTCCAGATTGTGCTGCCTCCTTCCCCTTCAGGGTTGTTGTTCTGGTATCCCTACCACCACGAGTAGGTGGTACTACCACTGGTCCCATGGACTGTTTGCATGAGGTGCTGGTCTGTGTCCTTGTTACCATGCCCATACATGCAGGACGGGGAGGAGGGGTAGGGAAGAGGTTAATCTGGGAAAAGAAAAGGTTTTTACGGACGTTGGGGTAGGAAGAGGGTACACTGGTATTGTTTGTTATTATAAAGCAATAAAGTGTTTGTATTTTAGAAAATGGCACAACCACAACTGGCAGAAATTCTAGTAAATTGCAGACAACTGGTCACACAATACTTACTTGTTAATGGGCTCAGTAATGGGGTTGGAGATGTTTCATTCATGGTCAGTGCACACGATGCATACAGAAGAGAAACATTCTATTCCTGGTCACCTTTCCTGCAGGCAATGGCAATATAAATACTTTTCATGCATACACTGTAGTAACACACCTGCACAATATAGAGCTTATCAATGTCTAGGAATACCACTGACATAACAAGAATACCCAAACTGGTTTCAAGGCTCCCCCCACATGTAATTCAACATGTTAGATTAGATTAGGTGCCCTTAGTAATAATGGACCTACATGGCCAGCATTTGCTACATACACATCACATCCAATTGTACAAAATATGTTGGTAGCAGAATTGCATCACTTATATAATGATCTAGTACCCATATACAGACGCTTAGTACAATTCATAATGTGGACTCCAAACACTGCCCCAGTGAAGGTTCCCCCAGCTCTTCCACAATTCGCTACACCCAGGATAAATCTGGTAACGATAAATGCAATTATGGGTAAGGCTCCCACCAACTGTGAAGACATTCCATTTTGGATTGCGCAAAAAACAATTTAGCTGGAAGCACTTTTTCCCCATATGTGACCCTAAACAAACACAGAATTCTCACAATATGCTTGCCATTTGGGATGGTTACCTAAATAGAAGACTGTGCCACATGACACATGGTACGCTGACACTGGCAAATTTACCTGAGGTCTTTAAATATGTTCAAAATGAACATAGGGCTGTCCCTGCCCTGAATTTGTGGATAAAATTAATGGGCAATTTTACCAGTCTCCTCAATTATTTTAGGAAATATTAAAGGGGAAGCAGCAGCATTGGCAATAAGCCTGAGGCTCTGAGATATTCCTCAAATTGACCAGGAACTTCAGCTACTAAAGATTATCACAGAGATTTATTCTAGTATAGGTTGGGATAGTCTGGGTGGGCGACCAAATAAGCCACAGATTAAAGGTAATTCTGAGAATAATAATAATAAGCAAGCGCAGGAGGGTTCTAAAAAATGCTGCAAGTAGAGCACTCGTTCCTCTGAACTCCTGACCTCTGTCAGGAGTTCGAGGTCCTCCTCCACCCGCAGACTTCTGCCTGCACCTCATCGCTGGTGTCTAGTGGGAGAGCTCTACTTTCCTACTAGGCTGCCCTCTGCTTCTCTCCTCCTTTTTTTCTGCTTTGCTCTCTGTTGTTCTTTCTCTTGAGTGTCTGTCCCTATTGTGCTCCTTTTGCTTCTGTGTTACACTCTTCCTCGTTTTTCTCTCCCCTCACTCCATTCTCTCTCTCACTCTCGCTCTCCCCCTCTGCTGCTGCTGCCCCTGCGGCCCACCCCCTCCTCTCTCTCGCGCTGCATTCCCGCCACTGCTGACCCCGCGGCTCCGCCCCCTTTGTTGGCTAGGGCAAGCACCCCAGCGCCGTCCTAGCCTGGACTGCGTCCAGCGCTGGAACCCCTGGTTCTCACCCTCCCCACCGCTGCAACACTTGACACTACCCTCCATGCGCTCATCGCCGGCCGCCTTTCCACTTGCCACCAATCCACCCCGCAGCTCACCCACGAACCCTTCTCCTGCCAGAACTGCACCTTCACCAGCCTCCAAACCAGCGACCCACCCACCAAGGCAGAACACAACCATCTCAGATGCACCCTAATCAACACCCGCTCTGTCCACCCAGACCTGGACGAACCCCTCCTCAGCGCCCAACATTGCCATAGCCATCTTGGACAGCTACAAGATCACCCGTAGAGACCACACCAACAGACCAGAAGGAGGCATCACCATCATTCACAGGAATACTCTCAGTATCACAACCAGCACCAAAAACACCCTAGGTGCTGTCGAACACCTGCACTTCAAGATCCACACCGATCCAAATGCCACCCTCAGAGGGACCCTTCTTTACAGACTCCCAGGAACCAGACAGCAGTTCAGTGACTCCATCTCCGACGTCATCAGCACACACGCCCTAACATCCACAGACTTCATACTACTTGAGGACCTGAACTTCCACCTCAAGAACGCCAACGACAAGCACTCCATCACCCTGCTTGACAACCTCGTCAACCTCAGCCTCAAGCAGCTCGTCACGACACCCACCCACTCCACTGGTCACACGCTTGACCCCATTTTTTCCACCAGCAAACACGTCTCCTTCAGCCACACCACCGAACTCCTTTGGACCGACCACCGCTGCATCCACTTCTTTGAGAAACCCACAACACACCATCTCCCTCAGCGGATTCCCCACTGCAGATAGAACAAGGTCACCGAAGACCAGCTGATCACCACCCTCTCCCGGAACCCACCACCGACACGACACAGCAGTGACTGTGCCAACACTCTCGCCCTGATCAAGAAACCTTTTAACAGATGCACCAACAGAAAGGCCTTCTAGTTCACCGCCGACCTCCAAGAATCCAAGCAAACATGCCAAAGACTCAAGAAAATGTGGTGTCAAGAACGTACACCGGATGGCCACACAGCCTTCAAGAACGCCATCCACAGACACCACCAACTTATCTGAACCGCAAAAAGACCTACCTTCAAAGAACACATCAACAACAACGCACACAGCTACAAGGAGCTCTTCAACATTGTGAAGGAACTCTCCAACCCCGGCGCCAACATCAACAACATCCTGACATCACACGACCTCTGCGACTCCCTAGCCACCTTCTTCTACTGAAAGATCGCAGACATCCATGACAGCTTCAATATCCAGACCCCCCATCAACCACCGACACCACAGTCTCACCGCTCTCCTGCTGCACCAGCCTCCTGCTCTCCTGGGCCCATGTCAACAACGACGACACCATCAAAATCATGAACACCATCCACTCCGGCTCACCATCCCACCCTTACCCTCACCACATCTTCAACAAAGCAAGCTCCGTCCGTGCACCCCAACTCTGGAAGATCATCAACAGTTCCTTTGAGACTGCCACCTTCCCGGAGAGCTGGAAACATGCCGAGATCAGCGCCCTCCTCAAGAAACCCAAGGTGGACCCAAAGGACCTCATGAACTTCCGCCCCATCTCCCTGCTCCTCTTCCCGGCAAAAGCCATCAACAAACAACTGACCCGCTTCCTTGAGGAGAACAACACCCTGGACCCATCCCAATCCAGATTCCGCAGCAACCGCAGCACCAAAACTACCCTCATTGCCACCACCGACGATATCAGAACCATACTTGACAACAGGGAAACTGTGGCCCTCGTACACCTGGACCTTTCAACCGCTTTTGATACAATTTGCCACCACACTCTATGCACATGCCTCAATGACACAGGAATCTTCGACAGAGCCCTGGACTGGATCACCTCCTTCCACTGCCGGCAGAAGCCAGAGAGTCCGCCTCCCTCTATTCCGCTGGGAACCGCACCAACACACACCAACCACGCATGAAACCTGGGATTCATCCTGGACTCATCTCTCTCAATGACCCAGCAAGTCAATGCCGTCTCCTGATCCTGCTTCAACACCCTCCAAATGCTTTGGAAGATCTACAAATGGATCCCTACTGGAACCAGAAGGATGGTCACCCAAGCCCTCATAAGCAGCAGACTGGACTACGGCAACGTCCTCCATGCAGGAACCACGTCCAAGCTGCAGAAAAGACTGCAATGTGTACAGAACACCTCCACACGCCTCATCCTTGTCATCCTCCACCACAGACACAGTACAGCCCACCTGACAGACCTGCACTGGCTCCCGATTAACAAGAGAATCATGTTCAAACTCCTCACCCATGCTCACAAGGCACTGCACAACACTGGACCAGAATACCTCAACAGATGGCTCTCCTTCTATCCCCCGACGCGTCAGCTTCACTCCGCTGACCTTTCCCTTACCACCATCACACGCATCCACAGAATGACCGCAGGCAGCAGGTCGATCTCTCGCCGCCAAGATGTGGAACACTCTTCCCACCAACCTGCGACAGACCCAGGACCTACTTACCTTCAGGAGACACCTCAAGACTTGACTATTCAAGCAGTAGCAGCCCCTCCAGTGCCTTGAGACCCTCATGGGTGAGCTGTGCGCTTTACAAATGCCTTGATTGATTGGTTAATTGATTGAATCTGGTAAGTGCAAAGTGTCAAAGATCTCCAAGGAACACATTGAAGTACAGTCCCCAACATTGGTACATGTGGTGAAGGTGTGGTAGTTCACAAACACATGAGTGGTATGGTATGTGTATTCAGTCATTTGGCTTGCATCATGGTAGGTGTACCTGTCATGGTAGCCTCAAATGTGGTTTGTCTCTCTGAATTTTTCCCAAAAAGATCTCAGGCTAGTCGTCTGATGTATGATAATGATGTTGCCACTCATTCAGTGGGCTATTGATTGAATAATTGAATGATACTGTATGTATGCCACATTTATACAGATGGCAGGTGTCCATTGACTTGAAAGAGTAGATATACTACCTGTGGTTGTGTTTGAGTAAATGCTGTGAGCTCATTAGGCCCTTACATGAGTCCTATACTTTGTTTTCAGAACAATGACTTAGATGACGTGGTCCAAAAATAATTTATAATCCTTTTCTTCATCACTATTTGTACATGTGTAGGTGACATGTGTTCTGACTCTTTCATCCTCTAACATTTAGCTATGCCAATTAGAGTAGTTGCATGTTAGCAAATTTCCATTGAGAAGGTTGTAAACTGGTGACATGAAGTGGGTATGGCTTGTGTGCCACATTCTGTCTTGTGTTTACTATACAATAAGTTTCCTTGCCTGGTACATGGCATCAGGCCAATTTGTTAGTGTGTGTTAAGTTTGTGTATGTCACATGCAGAAATCTATGTTACATCTATTTCCCATAGCTTAGTTGTCGGTTGACTATGTTGCTGTGGATAAGGATCCAGTATCATGTGGTCAGGTCACCTTGTCATGGGATGGTTAGTGTGATAGCTCCATTGATATCATGGTATTGTGGGTGTGAGATAGGTATCTTAGCTGGTGTGTGACAATGCTATGATTGAGTGTGTGTGCAGGGCTTCTGAGCCCCAGGGATAGGGTGTGTGTTGTGGGATGGGCATGTGTATTTTTAGAAATGGGGTTTCCGGTTGGCTATGGTATGCACATAAGCCAGGCAGAACACACCCACTCTAGTCAGGACAAGGGAGTTACACGTCCAAGATAAGCCCTGCTCACCCCCTTAGTAGCTTGGCACAAGCAGTCAGGCCTATCCCAGAAGCAATGTGTAAAGCGTTTGCACAACACACACAGCGCATGTGACGCACTATCCCCACCACAAAGGAAACACAGCACCAAGTTATATGAAAATATAATGTATTGTACACAACACAATTATTAGACCAAACACAACTTGTCAGTAATATCCAGCTACCTTAGTAGCTGTCAGAACGTTATACATTAGTTACTCTGCAGAACTAGCAGTAATCACATATAACACACAGGTTATTTAGTATTTTGCAAAATAAGCAGTAGTCAGGAAACACGTTACAACACCAATGCACTTGTCATAGGAATATCATAAATGCCAATATTAGGAACATTATAAAATGTATGGCAAGTCAGAAAAACATATTAGCATGTTTTGTTCATACAAGGAACATTAGCATACTTATATGAAATATCCTAAAACAGGTAAGCAACATATAAACCAATAAAGTCTCTAAAAAGAACATATGCCCTATATTTTGTCTTTTAGTAGTGCCTGCTTAAGAAGAGGGGCACTTCCAGTGCCAGGCGAACAAACATGGGGCCCCTGGCGCTCCTCTGTGCCAAACAGGGGCCTCCCAAGAGTTCTGCGGTTGAGGGGGATGCCACGCACCCCCTCCCAATTTTAGAACGGGCCCCTCCTGGGGCCCATGATCTCTGGGGGGCCCCCGGGCCTCCACCAACCCTCACGAAGGGGACCAAAGTCCAGAAACACAATTAGGGAGGAAGGGGGTTTGTAACGTGCCCCTCCTGGGGCCCACGATCGCAGGGACCCCTACTGGGCCTCCACTGGCCCTTCCACTCGGGGGGGACCACAATGCAGAAAGAGCACCAGGAGAGACCCTGCAGCGCGGGGAGCCTCCGATGAGGCTTCTGCCCTGTCCGCTCTTCAAACTATGCTGACTGGGCCCCTCCTGGGACCCACAATCGTTGTGGGGCCGACACGGAAGAAATACGGCACACACAAGGGCTCCGGTGGGGTGGAGCGCCTCGGATGAGGCTACTCTCCCTGCCCAATGTCTCCTTCACTTTGATCTGCCAGCCCGGGCAGCGACGGTGTGCAGGCACCGAAGCAGGTGCCTGCTTGTGCCCCGGGGGTGCTCCTTGGAGCGTTCTTCATCCCGGGGGCACGATAGGAGTGCACTCGCTTCTCTCTTTCTCTTGAAGGTGCCCCGGGGGGACAGGGTGCAGCGTGTCTCTGACGTGCTGGGAATCTTTAGGAGCCCGGGTTGCGGCGGTGAAACAGGGCACAGCGAGGCACTTTCCAAAGTGCTAGAGCCTTGTAATAAGCCCGGGTCACGGTGGTGAATTTCGGCAACAAGCGCTTTTAAATGCTAGCTTCTCAGAAGAAGCAGGGCAATCAGCAAAAAGTGCGTTAAAAAGCACTGGGAAAAAATGAAGGACTCTTCAGGCTGTAAATGGATGCAGGGGTCAGGGGCCACAGCACGCTGCCCTTGGGGGACAAAATCAAAGGAGTACTGTATGGCAGAGCCCAGCATCATGCCAGCACACAGTAAATGCAGGCAGTTGGCAGTTACTCTATATGACCCAGCAGGTCACAGGTCAGCACTGCAGCAGCAGTCCATCGCGGTTCCTGGTGAGTTCCTCCAGCACTCTGTGTCCAGTTTTAAGAAAGTTCCAAAGTGTCTCCAAATTGTGGGGAAAACTCTCCTGTACTTATACTCAGATTTTACAGTGTTTTACAATGGAAGGGGAGAGGAGGTTCCAACCAGTTATAACTGGTTCTGGGAGTGCCCCCTCTCTCCTGTAGCACAGGCTCCAAACATCAGCTGGGAGTAAACAACCCTATTGTGTGAGGCCAGGGCACAGCCTTTACAAATGCAGGTGTGCTCCCTTCTCTCAGCCCAAGAAGACTATTCAGTATGCAGATGCACCTCTGTGACACCTCCACCCTCCCTGTGTACAGGCTGTTTGAAAAGTATGCACAAAGCCCAACTGTCACTCTGCCCAGACGTAGGTTGGAGTCAAGCTGCAAAACATCAGAGTCATAGGGACAGAGAAATGATCTCTTTCTAGAAGTGGCATTTCTGTAATAGTAATGAAAAATACACCTACACCAGTAAGCAGCATTTCTTACCACCATTACAACCATACCAAACATGCCTACGCTACCCCTCATCAATCAGACAATACCCCCTACACATAAAGCAGGGCATTTCTAATGCAATCCTATGTGAAGGCAGCACTCACAGCAGTGAGACACCAAGTTAGGCTGTTTGTCACTACCAGGACAGGCCATGCAACCTGGCACATGTCCTGTCTTCTACATACATAGCACCCTTCGCATAGGCTTAGCTAGGGCCTACCTAAGGGGTGACTTACATGTAGTAAAAGGGGAGTTCTGGGCCTGGCAAGTAAATTTAGATTCCAGGTCCCTGTGGCAGAAAACTGCACACACAGGCCCTGCGCTAGCAGGCCTGAGACAGGTTTGAAAGGCTACTTCAGTGGGTGGAGCAAGCAGCGTTACAGGCCCACTAGTAGCATTTAATTTACAGGCCTTGGGTATAGAGATACCACTGTACAAGAGACTTATACGTAAATTAGGTATGCCAATTAGGTATAAGCCAATCATACCAACTTTAGATGGGAGAGCACTTACACCTTAGCACTGATCAGCAGTGATGAAGTGCTCAGAGTCCTAGAGCCAACAGCGAGAGGTCAGAAAAAAGAGGATGAATTTGGCAAAAAGTCAGGGAGTGAACCTGCCACAAGGGCCAGGTCCAACATGTATGTTACAGACATGTTGTTGTGATGGTATTGTGTGGTGTTTGTGTTGACATGTTTGTTGTTGTGGTATGTGGCTTTGTGTGATTTGACTGTGAGAGTGTGCATGTATTGTGCATGGTATGACAGGTATGATGCACTGTGTGTGTGAGTGATGTGTGTCGATTGCTAAGTTGTATGATTGTGTAATTGTGAGTGTTTGTTCCCTGTTGGTTGTACATCGGGTTGTATGTGTGATGAGTCCCTGGCCAGTGTTAGTTGTGTGTGCTTGACAATGTGTTTATGATGGTGCGGTTATGGTGCTGTTGTGCTGTTATGTTCTATGGGGTTGTGTGAGACTGGGCCTGTGCTGTATTGCAGTGCATAAGTGTGTGTTCTTGATGTGTGGTGTGTGTGTGCTGGCCGCAGTGTGTGTGCTGTGTATGTGTGGGTGTCTTTGCTTTTGTTTGTGAGTGTCAGTGTACTGTTCATTGTGAGTGTTGCCCTTGCAGCCCCCTCCCTATGGTGTGTTATGTAACTGTACCAAATGTCACAATATACAACTGAAACATGTGAGTGTGTATATTTACTGTTGCTATTGTCGTTGAAGACTCTGTTGTCTTTCGGTGAGCAGGAGCAGCATGATGACGTCTAGTTGTGGTTCCATGTGGGCTCCTGGTGAGGATGGCTTGCTGGAGGTGAGTGTCTCCTTTTATACAGTACGCTTCTGCCTCAGTTTCCTCGGTGGTCCAACTGCAGCAGAAATGTTGGCGGTCTGGAACCTCGTAATAAGTCAGAAGGAAACTTGGTCTCTGCCAGCCCGCTGGTGCCTTTAATCGTCTGCGGTGTTCTGACCGCACTGCAGTACTGTTGGTGCTTTGGAGGGATTCCTGTATGCATCACTACCAAAGTCATAATTTGGCGGTCCTCCCCACCAGCCTGTTGGCGGTCTGACCACCAACATGGTGGTCCTCGGACAGCCAAACTCAGAATGAGGCCCATAGTTTTTTGTGCCACATATTTTATCTGTCATTTTTACAGCATGCACTCTGTGCCCCGCTCAAGGCTGTCATGTAGGGTATGTGTAAGCTAACTTGTATTGCCACTTTAGCAAATCAGGCGTCAGTCCCCATTTTCTAGACATATCAGTGCGCCTGGCCTTTTCTTAGAACCTTGCCTGGGTTATTATATAAACAACATGCAGGCCTAAGGGGGGCAGAAAGCATACCGGACATGGGCTATCTGGGACACACACCATACTACAGACAGCTTTGCTGATCCTGACTCTTCAGCTCCCCGAGAGGATTGCCATCTAGGCAACAGGCAGACCCTTGCCATCCTATTCCTTTGTTACTCCCTTAGATCGGGTAGGCAGAAGGGTTATCACCACTATGCTCTCAGATCTAGACATAGGGTGTGGACAGGAATCTCTAGAGTTTCTAGAATAATACAAGATGATGGGGTTGTTTATCCCTTTACACTGGTTGTAATGATGATCACCATATTATGTTTCATCTGCCTCATTAATGTAGCTCATGCTTTTTATACTAGGTTGCAATTGCTGCAACAAATGCATTGAAATCCAATTAGTATCTTGTGTTCTGCCTTGGCATGTGTGACTCACCTAGTAACTGAGCGAAATGGAAATGATCTGTTTCCATGACTTCCCTGAGGAGTCAGAGTATTAGGTTATTTTGCCACAAATGACATTTTCCTTTCTAGTGTCGGGTAAGGCAATGCAGGCTAGCCAGGTGTTAGGCAGACAGTTTCCAAAGTGGTGTGGAGTTGACTCAGTCTTCCATACTCGGTGGTGCTGCCACCCTTTATTACCATAATGGGAACCACATGACAAATGAAATAGCACATTGTATAAACTAATATGAAAATCAATAAAATATTTTGACATTTGAATAGTGTGAATATATGTTGATTTTATATATATATATATATATACATATATATATATATATATATATACATATGTGTGTGTGTGTATATATATATATATTTTTATATAAGTAAAAATAAAATGTAAAAATATTAAACAGATAGCATGCAACAACATTTACTACGTATTGTATACAAATAAACATGTTAGTATGGTTGTGTTTTTTTTACTTATTGCTTGAAATATTATTTATAAACTAAATTAATATATTTAACTTAATTGATTATTTAATACACATAAGTAGTTAATGTGCTGTTACATTGTTACATTTTATGTTGTTATTTTTTCATGAAAAATGAATATTTAACATTAAAATGTTTATTTAGATTTAAAAATAATATAGTTTAATTTTTTTTAAAGAATAATATACCATAATACCTTTCCTGTTGTTTCCCATAGTGAGATCTCTGTCACAGGTGCTGGGGTGGTCCCAGGGTGAAAAGCTAAAACCAGTAACTTTACATTCATAAATCCTGTTCAAGTACACCTTCAAGTACCTCCGTCCCACATCCAAGCATGCACACACCACACACACACTCACAAATCCACGCACACACATTCACACACGTACATGTGTGCACAACACCTCCCACCCCCGCTGACACGCATTCACACAAATGCATGCACACATATGCACACACTCTCCCCTCCATTCACACATACTCACACCTCCATTGATGCACACAACATTCAACACCCCCTCTCCCCCATCCCCCATCCTCTGTCAGACAATCACCTTATCTGCTTACGGTGCTCATCTGGGAGGGAATATGGTCCATGGGTACTGATCTGCCGGCACCACCCCATCACCACAACCTTTCTGCTGATTACAAAGTTGCAATATGGCGGGAGGTGTTTTGATGACGTGGTGGTGCCAGCAGAGCAACCTCCAGTAATCCACAGACCGCCAATATGGCTGCTGGCGGCTCTCCAACCAATTTATGACAGAGAGCTGCCAGGAGTCATAATATGGTAGTCTCAAGACCGCCATCACTGGAGGTCTCCTGCCCGGCGTGACTTCGGTGCTCAACTGTTTTGATTGCTGAAGTCATAATGAGGGCCAATATGATGGATTATCAACCATATATACTGTTGTTCCTAACACCAAAGTCTTAAGTGGGAAAGATGGAAGTCTTAATAAACTGGATTTAGGGGAGGTAAAAGGGGTTATTCTTTATCTCTTGTATCAGAAATACCCTCTATTTATCCATTTCAGATTCATTTGTTAGATGCAGACATGTACATTCCATAACAAACTGATGGGAAGGAATTACCTAAACTCAGAATGACCAGACTAGCAGAGGACATTGTCTCTTTGTTTTATCCACTTCCCCTGAGTATTGGCACAGTTTGATTCTTCTGTCAGATTTAGTGCTTAGGTGGAACTAGCTTCTGGGATTGCATCTTACTTCTTCAGGATTGCACAGTCTGAGGAAGAAAAAAAAGAACAGGTTAGTGTCATAACGCTACAATGTATCCTCTGCAAATCTGCGAAGCTGAATAAAAAAATGAGTATGTTTTTGGCCCTCACTAGGCCTCGGGGGCTCCGCTATATGTTTTATAAAACAATTTTATAGGACAGGGGACTTTATTGTTGTGGTGGAAGCCAATCAGATCATATCTTTTTCATATGTAAAATCATGTTGAGAAAATCTGATTTGGGACATTCCCTTTTTCTTAGGCCCCATATGATGGAGCACCCTGAAACTTTCCAGGAAGGAGCTAAGGTGGATGATCTGTTATTTTTGGAAAGTTTCATGAAAATTCATCAATCGGCACCAAAGTTCCTAGCAAACCACAAAAAATGCTTTTCCTATGAAAATGTAGTCCAAACTATCACTACCCACTGTCTATATACAATCTGCACAATTTTCTCACCAATAATTTAATTGCAGATGTTGCAGTGATGTTTCCATTGATGTCATAGAAGATGTCATGAGTGATGTAGTATGTGGGGTAATAAGCAGTACATTGCAAGGGTGCTAGTTAAGGTTATAGCAATACACATTCAAAAGTCCTTAATTCAAAGAGTCCAATATTTGACTTATATTCATCTTTATTCTTCTTGATAAACCTTTCAATCCAAACTTGCTCCAGTCCCAGTCAACACATGTTTCGTCTGGGGATTACCCCTCGACTTCTTCAGGACTTTCTAGAACAAACAGTATCCAACATAAAATTTATAAATATACATACATTATTATTAATATTTTCCATCTCCCTTTATCATGCAGTGTGACTTAATGGTTCCAATGCCAAAAGTGAGAGCCGTAATTTTGAACAACATGAATATTTAACACCACTCGTGATTTTTAAAAAAGCACAGAGATTCTATGTTATTTAGAAACCAAAGTGGAAATCTTAAAATTATAAAAAACCTATTCCTATTTGTGAAGTGGTGCTATTACATAATCTACCTCTATTATGTAGATAGAGAGGATTTATACCTGATTTTTCTTAGTGTTGATTTGGTATATTACATTTGTCGTTCTGATTATTTATACTGTTCTGTATTATAGTGCCAGTCACCGTCTGTAAATATAAAGTCAGTGTTTAGTAGTTCTTATCTTTATCCCTTATCGCTAATGACATATTAGTATAGCACTCCCTGCCTCGTACCGCTTATCTGGCCGCCTATGCATTCGTAATATACCTTTCTTCCTGTCTAGGATGCCCCAATATAATCTGGTTGGGAAGTGTATTCTGCAAAGTTAGATTATCAGTATCAAAACCCGAGTTTACCTTAAAAACTATTCTTAATCGGTCCCAGAAAGTATCCAAATCAACAGCGTACATGTGGTTTGCTCCGTTAGGCCCACGAGTACACCGATTCTATCAAGGAGAGTCTGTTCTCTCTCTTTGCATTTATATGCCTGTCCTTGAACATAGAGAGCAGACTAGCTCCACTCCTTGTTTACGCGTTTATGCGCACACTTCGAACCCGTTTCTTTATTTACTAATCCATCTGTCTCGAACAGAAAGACAGGGTTATTACAACATCTCATCATTAAAAATATACTTGATATCCTAACTTCCAAATACACATTGTTTCATTATCAAAGTATGTGTGTTCTGCAACAATGACTATTCTTATGTTTACCATTTTACGCTATAATTGTTTTTACGAGTTCAAGCTGCCTCATCCATCGTTCATAAGCCCTTACTCTTTATGAATTATGAAATTTAAAGTCCGGATATCGATAATCCTAAACTAATAATATCCTTTGACCCTTATCTTACTAATGTTAAAAGTCAAATGTCATACGATGTCATAAAAATTCAGATTCCATCTCCCTTTTATCGTTCTCCCAGAAAATATTCTAATTCGTAATCTTAATTTAATTCACATTCCACTGCTTTTAGATGCATGATCCATATGGATTCCTTTCTTCTTAATGCTAGTTCTCTATTACCTCTTCATGGGTTTCTCTCTATGTGCTCAAATCCAAAAAACTTAAAATCCTTATGAGCGCCCTGTGCTATACATGATCTCATATGTAAGGCAATAGGATAACGCTCATTATCCTGTTTTATAGCTCTCCAATGATCTGAAATCCTCGCCTTAAGGGGATGAATAGTACTACCCATATATATCTTTTTACATTTACAAACTGGCATGTAAATTACAAATGTTGTATTACAATTTATATGTGTCTGGATAGTATATCCTTTATTTCCAAATCCTTGAAAATCCTTCCTTGCTTGCCAAGCCCATCTGCACATCGAACAACTTCCACATTTGAAAAAACCTTTGTTGTGAGTATCCAACCAGTTAGGCTTTGTCTTTATATTTAAATAACTACGACAAAGAACATTATTAAGCGTTGTTCCTCTTCTATATGATACCTCTGGTTTATTCTTAATATGCTTTTTTAGATCTTGATCTTGTAGTAAGATACCCCAATGTTTTCTCATACTTCTTAGTAATGAAGCAGAGTTATTACTATAATCCAATACTATTGTTAATGTATCTTTTTCTTTCTTCCCTTCTCCGTTTTTTGTTTTATAAAGTTTCAACGTATATAAGTGCGATATCCTGGAGGCCTTACGCTGAGACTTCCTGACAATCTCTTCTTGGGGGCTGCAGAACTCCCTGCAATTCCCCACAATATAAAAAATGGGAGTTCCCTGCCCTTTCTAGGGACATCACCAAAATATAAAAAATGTGTAAATAGCACTCAGAAGGGATTATGGGGTGCTCCTTGAAGGAACAGTGAATAATAAATGAGTACCTGTGGTCATTCATTTATTGTTCACATTTTGACTTTTTGTTTTTTCAATTATCTGGGAGTTCTTGTTCCACCCAGAACACACACCAATTATATTTATTACGGGTCAGGGGGAATGCACCAGGGCCTCACAGTCTCACAGTCTCACCGGCTCCCTGCCAGTGGCCCCATGAGCTGGGACATTTTTTTTTCTTTGGGGAAGCCCCAGGTCACCCGCCACCCTAGCAGCTTCCTGCAGGATCCGGTCACATGCTTATTATTTTTTTTTAAATTAAGTGACATGCCCTGTGCCCACCCAGGAAGCAGGGTGCAGGGGGAGCTACTTTGCTTTCATCCCATGAAAGCAGTTTTCTTTTACATCCATGGGGTGGAAGCAATTCAGTATATTTCCCTGCTCGAGAGCGTGGGCAGGGAAATGGTTTGTTCTCCCACTGGTCAGGAGCAGCTTTGTGAGAATATTGTACTATCCCTGTGCCTGCTGTTAGGGAAATAGCCTGTCTCCCAGTGTTAGGGACCCTGGGATATTGCCAATGAGCTGGCTTCCGGGGCCAGGCTCCCTAAGGCCATTGTATTCCCTGGGATGGGGACCACTCAGGCTCCTACATTTATTGATTTGGCCCTAGGGATTTGGGGTACTTGGGGCCCCTTTAGGCTCAGGGAGGGATGGCTGTATGCTCCTTCCCTTTTAGTGATCTATCTGCCCTGGGAATGGGGCTCCTGAGGCCTCTTAGAGGCTTAGAGAGGGGGGCCACATGCTCCTCCTACCTAAATACGGGATATGTGATTGAAACACGCAGTAGACCACTTCTTTTATTGTAACCAAAATTTGCAGAAACAATTATACAAATAACCTCACACCACCAGGACTTGGGGGTCAGGGTATCCCTACACTGCCCCTTTGTGTTTTTTTAAACATTTTTTTAGTACTAAGGACTGAGTCCCAAATCCTAAAATGGCTGCTGTCACATAATTGTTGATGAGATGTCAGCCAATCAGATCTCACCTTGAGATCTGTAGGGTCAGTGGATCTGTGAAATATACAAAGTTTTTGGGCATTAATTGCTCATGAGTGACAGAACGGATTTACACCAAATGACAAAAAAACACTCTTTCTGGATCAAGATCTAGGTTTCTGCCAAATCTGGTATTCAGCAGTTTGAGATGTAGCTGTGTCCAAATTTCCTATGGAAAAATGAATGGGGAAGAAGCATTTTGCCCCAGCTCCCCATTTTCTTAGTTTGTAGATGAGATATTTTCAGGAACTGATATTCCTGATGTACTCTGTGTAGGTACACAAAGGAGTATTACAGCATTGTTGAGCCTTTAGGAATAAAGATAGGTCATATCTAGTGGTTAGACACTTCGAAGAACTGCACCAGTAATACAATTGATCTAGTGTACTTTGTAATTGATGTACTTTGTGATTGAATTCCATATACATTAGAGAAGGAGATAGGGAGAAAGCACTGAGAAAGCTAGAATCAAAATACATCATAGAGATAAATACAAAGAGCCCAATGGGTTTAAACATGGAAGAAGACACGTACACACACTTGTAAATTGGTTGTTCCCTCCTAAGTACTGTAGCTGGCAGCTAGTATGATTAAACTTGACACAGGTGTCTTTTATTTTGGGAAAGTATCCGAAGCACTGTTCTCTCCTTTGTTTTGTTTACTGGGATAACTGAATCAAGACAGTCAGAAAGGCTACAGCATGAAATGTGATTAATGCACACAGGGGTTGAATCACAGTTCAATGTATTATGATAATAATATTCAATATATAATTTTGCAATGGGGCCAATCAGACCCAACCTAAACTGGCCTGAAGAGATATACGCAGGTCCATTATTAACATGTTAGTCCAATGTCTATGGCAACGTACAAATATCTGATTTGTTTCCCTCGTTAATTCAAAGAGATAATGCATAATGACTTTGCCCTGTAGAGCGGGATGTGCTAAGAATGTAGTGATACATTTGAGACATGAAGGAATGCCATGAAAGCATGCTAGTGTTGTGTAGCCATTTTGGTTATAGCTTCATACACCTTATATTAGTTGACTAGGCCTGCCGCTGGGCACTTTAACCTAGACATATTTTATTCAGCTTCATTTATTATTTTAACAATAGCCACATTTTGGGGCTCTTGTTTTATTTCTCTCTATCTAGCTGTTCTTTGCCTGTGTCAGCACTGCATTCTTAAACAAGACATTTCTTTTACTCTGTGCTTTTCTCAAAGCTGCAGTATGATAGGTTGCCGGCAAACGTGCTAACACTTTGTCTCTAGTGTTCATAGAAACATACACACTCTTATGTAGATATCCTTTCTTGGAACATCGTCTGTTTTATTATAAAAACACTACTTTGACCCATGTATGTGAGGGGGATTCCAGCCAAATGACCACAACTGTATACTGATCACTGAGAGCTTTGCTACAGCTGCTTATGTAGACTACAGGCCTCTTGCTCAGGTATGAGGGATGATGTCTTCCCAGGGGGACCTGAAGGGCAGAACTAGAGCTTAACATGCTGTGCTCTAACATAGCTTAGGTAGGAATTATTTTAATGATTCTGGTGACAATGTGGTAGAGTTATTTTTATGCTTTCCTATCCTTGTCACAATTTTAATCCTGTCACGCTTCATCATTATAGTTATTGCAGTACATGTTTTATTATCTAAGATGTAGTTGCTTCATTAAAACCTTATTGAAGCATATACTGCCGCTGATTGTCCTTGTATATGTGAGACTAATGTAACTGAGAGAAACGGATGCGATCTGAGTGACCCTGATTTCCATGAGGAGTCAATTGTGTCATGCGCTCGGCTGCCCAATCATCCCTTCTCTTGGATGGAGATGAGCCACTGCTAGTTAGCCAGAGCAAAACCCAAATTAGGCCAACAGGTGTCACCTGTAGTGGGTTCAGACTCAGACTCCTATGTAGATGATATCTATCACATGGATGATGAATTACTGCAACATCTAAGATGGGTAGCCCGCATTGTTGTAGGATTTGCCGAATTCAGCTATAAATTCAATTTCAAGAAAACAAAAATAGCCTTCCTTTGCATCTTGTTTTTGGGATACAAGTTATCAAGTGAAGGAAAGAGCACATGCCCCAATTGTGAGAAAAATGCGCACAATTACAACCTCTAAATACCATTAAAAACTACAAACACTATAGAGTGTCCTAAATTTTGCCAGAATGTACATTCCAGATTACGCATCTCGCATAAAACCTTTATATGACTTCATACGTCTTGACTGTTCCAGTAAATTTTGGAACACACATTCTTAGAGCTTTGCAAACAGACATGCTTGCAGCACAACACTTACACACAAGAGAAAACAAAAAATATCTGGTCATCAGCGTAATTGCTGGTGCCATTGGTTTCACCTATGTAACTTTCAATGAGGGTGAGACAGTCCCGACTGCATACTAATCACATTTGTATTCAGCAGCAGAGCAACGTTTTGCTCCACCTGAGAAAATGTTCACTGCTGTTCAGATGGCTGCCATTAAAGAAAGATCACAAGCCCAGGGGAAATGTTTTATTGTCGTATCTCCAATCCCAGCCCTTGAGGCTGTTACCAAAGCCAGCATTCCAAACATTAAAGCATTACATCCACGTTGGATTCAATGGGCAACGTCTTTGACAGCCACTGATGTTGACTATATTTTCGACCCAAAATTACAAACTCAAGAATTTTTGCAATATGAAGTAGAATACCCAGTTCCGGCAAATACACTGTCTATTGATAAATATTAATTAGTCATGTACACCGATGGCTCAGCACAACTTGCAATAGGCACAAAACATCAATACTCCTCTGCTTGCGCAGTCGTAAGTGACTACATGGAGGATAATACATTTTGTCCCCAGCGCACATTCACACAAACCCTAGGGGATTGCACAGCACAATTAGCAGAGCTAAAGGCTCTAGTGATGGCACTGAAACACACAGATCCTGCACAGCTAACACTGACTGACGGTGATTCTTATTACTGTGTCCAGTCCTTCAATGAATACCTGAATTACTGGCGCCAAAATGAGTTCAAAGATTCTAAAGGCAACACCATCAAACACAGACTTCTGTGGGGGAAAGTTTTGGATCTGAAGGAAGCGCTACCAAACGTCCATGTTGTACATACACTTGGACACCAGTGCATTGGAATACATGTTGCTGGAAATACACTGGCTGATGAAGCAGCCAAATCAGCAGTAGCTACGGCTGCTGTTGCTGCAGTAACTTGTTCTGGAATGAAACCGGGCACTGACATATGGGCTGTCATGAAAACTACGGCTGAAGGCATGCACTATCCAAAAGCATTTCCTGCTAAATAGTTATACCGAATAGGAGGTTTCCTTGATGCAGAAGTGAAAATACCAGGTGTGGGAGTTCAAGTAATTCCCAACAAAGTCATAAGACCAGAGTTGATTAAAGCAGCGCATGAGGGAGTTGCTTCTGCCCATGCAGGTGTGGTGGCTACAATATAATTGTTGCAGGCTTGTTATTGGTGGCCAGGTCTATACAAGCACACCAAGTATTATGTCCTCTGCTGCGACATCGGGCAACAAATTAAAGGCTCAACCGTCAAACTCCCACCGCAGACACCTCTCCTAATTTCGAACAAACCTTTACAATGTGTGTATTTGGACCATTGTAGTCCCCTAACACCCAACAGTGAATACAAATACATCTTAGCCACTGTTGACTCTTGCTCCAGATTTCTATGGGTGTGGCCACAATGATCGGCTGATGCTCGGACGGTTATTAAAGATTTGTCAGCACATATGCAGTTGAGGCTTTCCACTCGGACCATGGCCTGGCTTTTGCCTCAAGGGCATTCAGGGACGCCATGGCTTCGTTGAGGGTCCAACTCCATCACCTTTATGGAGTCCAGAGAGCACTTAATAATCTGTCTAGAAGGTCCCTGGGGGGGTCATACTTCATACGAGTGCCTGTTTGGAAATTTAATATATGGTCCAGATCTTGATGGTCCTGGCAGAAACACCTTTTGACATAAATGAACGTCACTGTCTTGCAGGAATTACAACAGTTCCGTGACGACAACACTTCTGCCAGTGCTGCCTCCGCAGGAATTAAGGATGTACCAATAACATCCACCGGCTGGATTCCAAAAGTTGGGGATCTAGTACGTGAAAAAGTTACTGTGAAAAAGGAGTTTGGTTCTTCCTATTGTGGGCCGGTCCCAGTCTTGGGAATACACCATACTAGAACTGTCATTCTACCACCGTTGGCTGGTGCTAAAGAAAACCGCTTTTTTATCTATCGACAATGTCAAGTTACACCATGTGGCCGATCCCGCACAGCAGACCAAGAGGAGCAATCAGTAGTTCCCAAATGCCTCTCACTACTGTCAAGATGTCCTTCTACAAGTTTTGAGCAGCAACACTGACACTTCTCTGAGCTTGGGGAGGGTGGGAAATGATCTTGCATTAGTTCCACTGGCATCTGTTACAACAAACAACACAGAAATTACTGATCGATTTGATTCAACTTCAACACAGACAGATGCCATCATTTACTATGCGCTGCCATGGGAGACCCCTACCAGTTCTCCTTCTATGAATATGGCTCCAGCTTTTGCACAAACTGCTTCTGGATACTTTGCCGACATAAATGACACTTCTTCGAACTCATTTGCCTCCTCTACTTCTGAACTGCCCAAAACACGTAAGCTGATCAACTGGCTTAAAACAAATTAGTTTATTTTCCCATGGAATTATATGTGGCTTTCCTTGACTGTCTTAGCTTTCCTCCTTTGGATTGGCTTTGTCATAACATTCTTTCTATTAAAACATGGTCATTTTCTTCCTGAAAGATCAACAGTTCAACTGGTGAATGAGGTCCTAAAACCCAATTTTTCTTCTCACAAGGTCCGCAGAGACTTGTCTTCCGTGAACATTTCCGCTATACCAATTCCTGTTGGGATTGTTTGGGATAAAGTCACATTTGATATATACGGCTCCACAGAGGTCATTCAAATACCATATGTGTTTAAACTTTTAATGAACAATGTAATAATTCCAAGAGTTGTTTCTGATGACTGGGATGGGAAAACAGTTGATTCTATGATGACTGAATTGCAGTATTTTACTGTATTTGAAAGTGAGGATGTTTATCAATCTTAAAATAATTATTGTGGCATGTTTTTCTATTATTATTGTAGGTACCATTTCATTTACTGAACATGTCCCCCAAGGACTATTTTTAATTACACACAATGGGAACATTGTCCAACTCCACCACAAGCGAGTTCTAAAACATATTCTGAAAAATTTGCATATTTTTCTGGGCACAATGTTAAAAATGCTGAGTCATATTATTTCAAATTGCCCTTGATGGAAAATGTACATATATATTGACAGATACAAAATTCATTTATTTGGATTCCTTTGTTTTCCGGTTGGCTATGGAAGGCTATGAATATTGGCTGAAGTCGATTGACTTAAAAAGCATGTGGAGAACAAGAAATTGGCAAATAAGGAAGAAGGAAGCTTTGTTTAGAACATGCCTGATACCTGTCCAAATGATATTTTTAAATGAAATTGTACAACAAGTTGTTTAGGCTTAGCAAAGATTAAGGAATTGAATGCACCCAGTATTTCTGTCCCTACAAAATTTTACAAATTGCAAAAGTATGCAAATGCAACTGAAGATCAGCTTGATGAATGGGTCCAGAATGGTACATTTAATGCTTCACTGTCACGTCCTGGTTATTGTTGCCAATAGATACCAATGGGTGTCATAAACATTTTATAAACTCCATGGGATGTTTTAGAACAAGTTGGCCTGACCCTCGTTATGTCTCCTCCGAACATGCTGGTATAGAAACAACATACCTTGTAGGAAACTATGCCAGCAATGGTTGAAGAGTTCCTCACTAGATGCTGTTAGAGAACACCTCAGTCTCCTGTCTAATAACACTGACTTAGAGGATTTCCTGTTAGGCCCCAGAAAACAATGCAGAAAGTGCTTCTTATGTGCAGTCTATAATGAAATTTGGAAACTTTCCCAACAAAAAGCTGCTGCCCGGTTAAGGCAAACAGATCAGGAAAATCTACAGAAGGCATTAGCTGTTGTAGATAATGGAATTAATACCCTGTCCGACTGGATATATACCTTAAACAATATCGTTTCTTCTGCAATAGACATAATACAAAGTGATGTGTCATCTTTACACCATGGACAGAGTCAACTAAGGTCCATTATGCAGTTGGGTTGGACACTTCAAACATTGAAGGCAGGTCGCGTTCCCTGGCAAAATGTTAGCGCAAGGGAGATATTTTCGACATTTAATTTAATGCGACAGCAAGAACTAACGGCTAAGAAAGAAGCAACTTATGTAATGTTAAATATTGAGAAGTTAGAAAAGTTGCCTTTTACTGTGTCCGAAATACCTTCTGCTGAGTGCTTAATACACGGGGTTATTAATCTGCCTTTTTCAACACTTCAATTCACGTCCTGCTTCAAACACATTCCAGTAGGCAGATATGAAAGGCTAGGAGATAGTTACATCCATGAGGTGTGGGAGCTACCCTTCTCATACAAATGTCTCAATGGTTTGTAAACAGCTTTCCTTGCACGGGGCGTGCAGCGCTTTGACAGCGAACTTGGCTTGTTATCTGAAGGGAGTTCCAGTCCCCTTGATTAGACCTGCTTTCCAGGTGCTCTCAAATGGCAGTTATGTCCTCCTCAATAGTGAAAACTGTTGTGGGATGCAAGCCGGAATAGTTTATGTTGTTTCGGTCTCTAAGATTGTTACATGCTGCGGTAATGTTCTTTTTCCTCCCACAAGACAGAGGGAAGTAGCTGAGATTTGGCCCCATATCGCTACTTCAAATGTGAATTTTAACAACTTGAGCAGACTCAAGGCTTTACTGTTCCAAAAAACATGTGGCGCGCACATCTGCATGTGAGACCTATGTGCTTCAGTTGGCAAGGTCATCAGCAAAGATACAGTCCCTTTTACGTATTAACTTTCCAAGACACTTTGGTGAGCTCCTGGGACAAATATTTACTGCGTCCAGTACCAGTGGAATCACAAATTTCCTTAAGGCTATTGGTTCTGGTTACATTCTCACCTTTTCCTCTATATTCGGTTTGATACCATTAGCCATCCACTCAATATTCTCCAGTATTTTCGGGTGGCATCTTGCTATTGCTACTTTTTCTGCGCAATGGATGTCCAGCTGCAACAAGGAGGAATGAAAACACTCCTAACCGGGCAGCTGTGTCGTGAATGCATGATGCAGTACTATGGAGCGACACTCATGGAACAATTGGAGTGTTTCTGGTCTCTGTCATTCATACCGGGTTTGCATTGTGTGCAACCTGCGTTTCGGCGCCTCTGGTGCTCGTTCGAACATGCACTGAAAGTTTGACTTTCTACGCAGCGCTTGCTTTTATTGGACGCTGATCTGTTAATGTTCTCGCTGAGGGCTTATTAACAGACATGCGCTTATGAGTTGACCTTCATGGAGGGTGCAGCTCTAAACTCATTGTTGGACACACCACAGAATGCTGCTGCCTTGGCTGGAGCTCAGGCTTTGGAACACAAATGCTCTTTGGTTTTCCTTGGTGATGAATTTCCTACTTTACCACCTGCTGAAGTGGAAGATTTTCTGTCCTAAATTATCCTGGATTCGATTGGCAACTTCAAAAATGACTCTGACTTTTGAAATTCGTCCTGTTTTACGCCACAGTTGCCATTTTAAATTGTCCTTTTTACACATGCTGAAGTGTTCTCGTAACTTGTCATTATTGACATTTTTATATATGCCTTAGGTTAGTTTTAATAGTTTTTATATATAATTAGGCTTTGAACCACCTTTGAACCGGCAAGGAGAGGGTGTTGTGTAGCATTTTAGTTATAGCTTCATACATGTTATTTTAGCGAACTAGGCCTGCCGTTGTGCACTTTAAATAGCATATTTTATTCAGCTTTGATTATTAGTTTAACAATAGCCATATTTTGCGGTCTTGTTTTATTCCCTCTATCTAGTTCTTTGCCTAGGTCAGCACTGTGTTCTTAAACAACATATTTCTTTCACTCTGTGCTTTTCTCAAGGCTGTAGTAAGATAGGTTGCCACCAAACGTAGTAATGCTTTGCCTCTAGTGTTCATAGAAACATACATACTCTATGTAGGGATCCTTTCTTAGAACATAAGCTGTTTTATTATAAAAACACTACTTTGACCCATGTATGTTTGAGGGAGATTCCAACCAGATGACCACGACTGTGTACTGATTGCTGAGCCCTTCGTTACAGCTGCTTATGTAGACTGCAGGCCTCTTGCTCAGGTATGAGGGATGAAGTCTTCCCAGGGGAACCTGAAGGGCAGAAGTAGAGCTTAACATGCTGTGCTATAACATAGCCTAGGTAGGAATTATTTTAATGATTCTGGTGACAATATGGTAGCGTTATCTTTATGCTATACTCTCCTTGTCACAATATTAATCCTGTCATGCTTCATCATCCTAGTTATTGCAGTACATGCTTTATGATCTAAGATGCAGTTGCTTCATGAAAACCTTATTGAAACATTTACTGCTTCTGATTGTCCTTGTATATGTGAGACTAATGTAACTGAGAGAAACTGTCAAAGCCCAGCTCACCTGTGTTCTTGTTCAGTTCTGATGAAGGTTGAAGACAATCCGACCCCACCCTGAAACTGTTTGTTCCCGCACACTAGTTTTTAAAACAGTGCACTAAGAACAGAAGCTCAAGGGAAGGGGGGAAGTGGATAAAATATAAAAGAGAGACAACACCGTTCTTGCGTTTCCACTGTTGAAGTGCTGCACAAATCTGCGGCCCTTTCTGACTTCTGTAGAAACTGGTGCCTAATGAAACATAAACAAAGAACAGATAAGTGCAACCTATTCCTAAATGGGTTCCTGACTATCCATTTATTTATTAGAAATTCTCTTCTAAAAGTACCTCTTGGATCCTGGTCTCTAGTTTCCAGGTTTGGAATGTGTTACTGCTCTGGGATGTGTTTTCTATTACTGTAAAGCTTCTAAAACATTAAACAAATACCGTTATCAGAATTACCAATATCAAACATTCATCATAATATAACTAAAGCCTAAATTCCCAATAGCAGACTCACTTTTCCCATATTTCCAGAATCTTTTATAAAACAAATACTGTACTTTTACATCAAAATACAGCATGTAATTTGTGCAAGTCCTTGATTTACTGTTTGCCTTGCTGTTAATGGTTTCCACTGTTCGATTCTTAAAAGTTCCATGAGAAAAAAACAATGTTTGCTTCACAAAGTTCTGCAAAATATTCTTGTAACAAAGAGTTTGAATCACAATGTTCGTGGAAGGTATTTCATTTCAAATTGTCTATACACGAATCCAGAAATTGTTGGCAAAGTTCTTTCAGGTGATAAAAGGTTTTGCACTTACTTGTTGCTGGCAAGAGATACTGATCAGTCCAACCTTGTCTTCTTTCTCTTTTGCAGGTTACTCATAGGAGAGAGGCTGAAGCAAGGAGGAACCGGAAACCGGAAGAAGGAAGAGCCAGAAGCTGCGCCCATTGAAGTCAATGAAAGTCTGTAAAGAGCAGGAGTGCCAGCGCCGAGGGATCTGTTCTCAGGTAAGCGGGAGGTAGACGAGCACAAGCACTGGGTGAGGCTCGGGGGATGCCTTTTATAGACAGGGCTGGGTGTGGTCCTCACATGCTGCACATGTTCTTGGAAGGTGTGCAGAGCTGGGTGTGGTTTGAAGAGCTGGGTGTGGTCCTCACATGCTGCACATGTTCTTGAAAGGTGTGCAGAGTTTCAGTTATTATACAAATGAGTTGGATTAACACATGGCCTAGGGAGGAGTATTTTAAAGAAGCCTTGGTAAAAACAAGGCCCAATGTGTAAACAAAACAGCACATTAAACAACATACACAGAAGCCTAGGGGGGGGGAAGGTGAGATAACAAGAAAGGCTTTCAATAGTAAGTTTAAAAGGGAGCTATTACAGAACCCACTAGTGCAGTGAGAGGGGACATGCTCTTTGCTGTGTACAAACCCTAACAGTTGCCCCCCTCAAAGGCCCTCCTACAGGACGGGGTTTTCCTGGATTTTTTTAAATAAAACCGTCTAATCAGCTGTGGGGCATGTACATATGATGCTGGTTCCCATGAATTCTCAGATTCATCATATCCTTTCCATTCTACTAAATAAAACAGACGTCCACTAATTCTTTTTGAGTCTTTTATGCTTTTCACTTCATATTCCAGATTTCCCTTAATTGGTATGGGTGGAGGTGGTGGTTCAGGTCGGGTTTTTGAGTTGTACGGCTTAAGCAAGGACACATGGAATGTAGTATGTACTGGATATTCTTTTGGGTAAATCTAATTTTACTGTTACCGGGTTTACTATGGCAGTTATACTAAAGGGTCCAATGAAACGTGCTTGCAGCTTTCGGGATCCCTCTATGTTTAGGTTCTTTGTGGAGAGCCATACCTTGTCACCAATTTTTGTACATTGGGGCCTCAGACCTGTGTTTGTCTGCTTGTCTTTTCATGCTTTCCTTGTACTTTAATAAATGTTTCCTGGCTTTGTCTTGTATGTCACCTAACCTCGTTAGTCTATCCGTTACTGTAGGTAACAGGGAATCTTCTAACAAAATGGGTATAGCTCTTGGATGATACCCCTGCAAGAAATAGAATGGTGAGCAAAGTAGAGCTGAATGCTCAGTATTATTATAAACAAACTCTGCTACAGAGAGAGCTTCCAACCATTCACTAGAATAATCAGCCAATAAACAACGTAGCGTTTGAAGTAAGGTTTGGTTCAGTCGTTCAGTCTGTCCATCTGTCTCTGGGTGGAAAGCAGTGGATAAGGCCACATCTATTTTCAGTTTTTCACATAATTTTTTCCAAAATCTGGAGTTGAACTGGCTCCCTCGGTCTGACACCACTTTGCTTGGCAAACCATGTAAACGCACAATTTCCCTTATAAAAATATCGGCAAATTCTGCCGCCGTGGGTAATTTCCGTAATGGTACAAAATGTGCCATTTTAGATAAAAAATCCACTACAACCAACACTGTTATGAAGGATTTTACAGGTGGAAAACCTACAATAAAGTCTACGCTCACAGTGTGCCAAGGTTGTTTGGGTGTTGGCATTGGTATTAACAAGCCGTCAGGAGCCTTATGAGAAGATTTATGTCTTGCACAAATTGGACAGGTAGTGACAAATTGCTTAATGTCCTTTCTTATAGTGCCCCACCAAAAGTGTTTTTGCACATTTTCCAGGGTTTTTACCCAACCAGGATGACCTGCCAACGGTGAGGCGTGATGCCAAATTATCACCTGTGTTTGCAATTCAGAGGTGGGCACTAACAGCATGTTGTCGTGATACAATAAACCTCGTTGTATTGTGTTATGGGAATCCTTTAACCAATCCTGAGGTGCTATTTGCATGTGTGCATTATATAGATCTGTGATGAAATCCTTCTGTTGTACTGGTGCCAATAACTTTTGGGGAGGAATAATGGGTTCTCCTATTTTATCTTGTTTCATGTCTGAGGTATGTCCGTATCTAGATAACACATCAGATTGAATTTGTTGTGCACCTGGTCTATAGGTTATAACAAAGTCAAATGTGCTAAAAAAAATTAACCAGCGCATCTGACGTGGTGTTAGTGCTTTAAGTGATCCAAAAAACTGTAGGTTCTTATGGTCAGAAAAGATTGTAACTGGGTACTTGGCTCCCATTAAATGGTGCCTCCATTCTGAAAAGGCTACTTTGATAGCTAGTAGTTCCCTTTCAGCCACAGTGTAATTTTGTTCAGCTGGCATTAACTTTTTAGAATAGAAGGCTATTGGATGTAACTGGCCATCTACTGCATCTCGTTGAGAGAGAACTCCTCCTAAAGCTACTTGTGAAGCATCCGCTTCAACAAAAAAAGGCAAGTCATGATCAGGATGTTTCAGAATTGGGGCTGAAGTGAACTTTTGTTTTAGGAGTTGAAAGGCGTGTGCCGCCTCATCAGTCCAAAGAAATCGTTGCCCTTTCCGCAACAAGGTAGTTATTGGGGCCGCAATGTCTGCAAAATGTGCAATAAACCTCCTATAAAAATTGGCGAAACCCAGAAATTTCTGAATATCTTTTACAGAGGATGGTTCTGGCCAATCAGCAATAGCACTGATTTTCTTTACATCCATAGTTATTCCTTGAGGTGACAGGCAGTATCCTAAAAGTCCACCTTGTTGACATTAAAAGTACACTTTTCTAACTTAGCAAAAAGATGATTTTCTTTTAACTTTGATAATACTGCACGAACATGTTGGGTATGTTCTTCTGAGTTCTTAGAGTAAATGAGGATGTCGTCTATGTATACTATGACACAAACGTCCAGGAATTCGTGTAGGACCTCATTTATAAAGAACTGAAAGGCCGCAGGGGCATTACATAACCCAAAGGGCATTACTGTGTACTCAAATAAACCAAACTTTGTCTTGAAAGCTGTCTTCCACTCATCCCCCTCTTTTACTCGGACCAGGTGGTAAGCTCCCCGCAGATCTAGTTTAGTGTATACAGTAGAATGTCTTAATTGATCCAACAACACAGGTATTAGAGGAAGAGGATATTTATTCTTTATTGTAGCCTTATTTAGTCCTCTATAATCGATACACGCGCGCAGGGATTTATCCGGCTTCGGGATAAAAAAGAGTGGAGATGACCCCGGAGATGTGGAATGACGGATGAACCCAGACTGTAGTAGGTCATCTAGGTAGGTTCTTAAGTATTTGGTTTCTTCGTCAGTCAAAGCATATACTCTGTTATTAGGTAAAGGGGCCCCTGGGATAAGATCTATACGGCAGTCATAAGACCGATGTGGGGGCAGCACACTAGCCTTTACTGGATCAAAGACGTCTTTAAAGTCAGAATATTCAGGAGGGAGACTTGGTTCATCTTGTGTAACACTAGCACAGTGTAATACTGTGCTCTGTTCTGTACCTGCTTCTTGATAGCAATTGGATCTACAGAAAGAGGAATCCAAAGTAACAGTTCTATTCACCCAATCAATTTTTGGGTTATGAGTTGTTAACCAGGGTACCCCGAGAATCAAACCAAAATTAGGAGTATCTATCAGATCAAAGCTAATCACCTCTGTGTGCCCGTTCTGACAGACCATAACAAGTGGACTTGTTTGTTTTGTGATTAATCCAGAGGTCAATTCTGACCCATCCACTGCACATACTGCTTCTGGACAAGGCTTTAGGCACATAGGAAGTCCTAAGATTTCAGCTAACTTATTATCCACAAAATTTCCTGTCGCGCCTGAGTCCAGTAGGACAGGGAGAGAATGCCTCACTTGGGTAGTAACAATTAAAACGACCTGAATTATGAAATGTCTAGGTATGTGCGGTACCATGAAGGCTGCAGCATTAGAGGTTTGATTAAGATGTTTTCTCGAACAAGTAACCTCTCCCCTTGTCGAGCTTAATCGTTTCCCGATTCAGTTGAGGAGGTGGAGGAAACAGCACCCTTTCGTGGAGTTTTAGGCTTTACTGGACATTCTCTGGCAAAGTGACCTGCCCTGCCACAATATAAACATAATTGAAATGTTCTCCTTCTTTCTTTTTCCTCTGATGTGAGTGGACCTCTGAGTGTCCCTATTTGCATAGGCTCTGGTTCAGGGAGTTTATTATCTGTGTCTTTCTTCTCGTGTTTAATAAAAGTTAACCGTGATTCCAGTTTGTATTTATCTCCCTTTCTTTCTCCTAGTCTATGTTCTAATTTCACAACTAAATCTACAAAGTCCGAATAGTCTTTTGGCAAATCAACGATATGAGCCAGCGCGTCTTTTAACTCATCTCTCAAACCTTTATAAAAAAGGGAGACACGCTTTTCTTCTGGCTACTGTGTCTCGGTGAGTAAACGATTAAAACTAGTGAGATAGGTCAATAAATCCTTGTTACCTTGTTTAAGATTTAAAAGCTCATTATCACTTGCCTGCATGAAAGTGTGTTTTGCAAAAAGGCTGGTCATGGTACGTTTAAATTGATTCCAATTATGGAGGATGGGATCATCTCTATCCACGAAAGGAATTGACCAATTGGCTGCTGTGCCACCCAAATAAGACAAGACGAATGCCACTTTCGTATCATCAGTAGGGAACTGTTGTGGCTTACAAATGAAGTGTAATTGACATTGATTGATAAAAACATGGAATTTGTTACTATCTCCATGAAAACGTTCAGTTGCTGCTAAGGGCACAACATTAAGAACATTAACAGTAACCTCAACTGGGGAAGGCAAAGTTGTATGTTTTGATGGCGCCCCTGTCTCTGAGGAGGTTTTAAACAAAGGCGTAGAAGCTGTGTTCCACTGAGATCCCCTAAATTTATACCTGCTTAAACCCTGTTTTAATGAGGTATTCTCCATCTTTAATCTCTCTATTTCCTCTTGCATATGTTGCAAGATGCCAAACACTGATTCATTATGAGCCAAGTCCTCATTTAGGGCCTGCGCCATATCCGTGACGTCAATGCCCTCTATTTCTTCCCCGGTATTCATCGTCCACCAGAACTGAAATTTTTTAAGGCTTGTGCTTCTGTCAAAGCCCAGCTCACCTGAGTTCTTGTTCAGTTCTGATGGAGGTTGAAGACAATCCGACCCCACCCTGAAACTGCTTGTTCCAGCACACTAGTTTTTAAAACAGTGCACTAAGAACAGAAGCTCAAGGGAAGGGGGGAAGTGGATAAAATAAAAAAAAGAGACAACACCGTTCTTGCGTTTCCACTGTTGAAGTGCTGCACAAATCTGCGGCCCTTTCTGACTTCTGTAGAAACTGGTGCCTAATGAAACATAAACAAAGAACAGATAAGTGCAACCTATTCCTAAATGGGTTCCTGACTATCCCTTTATTTATTAGAAATTCTCTTCTAAAAGTACCTCTTGGATCCTGGTCTCTAGTTTCCAGGTTTGGAATGTGTTACTGCTCTGGGATGTGTTTTCTATTACTGTAAAGCTTCTAAAACATTAAACAAATACCGTTATCAGAATTACCAATATCAAACATTCATCATAATATAACTAAAGCCTAAATTCCCAATAGCACACTCACTTTTCCCATATTTCCAGAATCTTTTATAAAACAAATACTGTACTTTTACATCAAAATACAGCATGTAATTTGTGCAAGTCCTTGATTTACTGTTTGCCTTGCTGTTAATGGTTTCCACTGTTCGATTCTTAAAAGTTCCATGAGAAAAAAACAATGTTTGCTTCACAAAGTTCTGCAAAATATTCTTGTAACAAAGAGTTTGAATCACAATGTTCGTGGAAGGTATTTCGTTTCAAATTGTCTATACACGAATCCAGAAATTGTTGTCAAAGTTCTTTCAGGTAATAAAAGGTTTTGCACTTACTTGTTGCTGGCAAGAGATACTGATCAGTCTAACCTTGTCTTCTTTCTCTTTTGCAGGTTACTCATAGGAGAGAGGCTGAAGCAAGGAGGAACCGGAAACCGGAAGAAGGAAGAGCCAGAAGCTGTGCCCATTGAAGTCAATGAAAGTCTGTAAAGAGCAGGAGTGCCAGCGCCGAGGGATCTGTTCTCAGGTAAGCGGGAGGTAGACGAGCACTGGGTGAGGCTCGGGGGATGCCTTTTATAGACAGGGCTGGGTGTGGTCCTCACATGCTGCACATGTTCTTGGAAGGTGTGCAGAGCTGGGTGTGGTTTGAAGAGCTGGGTGTGGTCCTCACATGCTGCACATGTTCTTGAAAGGTGTGCAGAGTTTCAGTTATTATACAAATGAGTTGGATTAACACATGGCCTAGGGAGGAGTATTTTAAAGAAGCCTTGGTAAAAGCAAGGCCCAATGTGTAAACAAAACAGCACATTAAACAACATACACAGAAGCCTAGGGGGGGGGGGAAGGTGAGATAACAAGAAAGGCTTTCAATAGTAAGTTTAAAAGGGAGCTATTACAGAACCCACTAGTGCAGTGAGAGGGGACATGCTCTTTGCTGTGTACAAACCCTAACAGTAACGGATGCGATCTGAGTGACCACGATTTCCCCGAGGAGTCAATTGTGTCATGCGCTCGCCTGCCCAATCATTCCTACTCTTGGGTGGAGATGAGGCACTGCTAGTTAGCCGGAGCAAAACCTGAATTAGACTGACAGGGGTCACCTGTAGTGGGTTCAGACTCAGTCCCTCACAGTGCAAGTGATTCTGCCACCAGAGGTCCAGTAGTTTCATTAGGATAATGAGAGCCTACACAACACTAAATTATGCACAATATTTACATTATGTATTGAATGACATTTTACCCAGACCACTACTCTCTTTTTCGTAGTTTGAGATTAACCCAGTGACTTTTTCTATGAAGTTTTCAATGATTTTCAATATATTTTCAACGCAATTGTATAATGTAAGGAGGGTCCAGGTGATTTATGATGTTAAGTTTTTTCACTATGATCATGATAATGTCACAAGAGCAGAAGTGTACATTTGTGCAAAAAATGGTGACTTACTATCCATGGCTGCAGGTGTTGCTGAAACTCATCAGATATGTAAAGTAGCACAAATAAACTACACAATATTGCAGTCTATAGTCATCATCAGACCCTTTTTTGTTTTGAAGGAAAAGGTGTTTTTGAACATATATATATATATATACATAGGGATATATATATTTATGTATATATATATATCCATCCCTTCAACATACAAAGGGTCTAATATAGTTAGGAAATAGAACAAAAACACCTACGTTTATATACTGGGGAATGCCAGTAGGTAGGTATAGTTAGCACCATGTTTCCATAGAAAAAGCATTTTTTGACTTGCCTGTATCTTTAGCGCCATTTGATGAATCCTCACAAAGCTTTCCCAAAAAAGTGCTTCTGAGAGTCTTGTTATGCATGGGATGTTTTGGGGTGATCTATGAAGTGGATTTTGAACATGACTATAGCCCAAACTGCTGAACAGAATTACACCACATTTGGCAGAAAGGTAGCTTTTGGTCCAGAAAGAAGCCTTTTTCTTGTTTGGTGTAAATCTGTTCAGTAGTTTTTGAGATAGTTAAACAAAAATAAATCTAGATGTGTAGATGAGCGAAGGATTCACAAATAATTTGCAACTATTTGCAAATGCATGCACAAATAGAAGCATTTATTTTGGCTGACCACAACCTGACCAGAAAGTTGTAGCCAACTTTTTAATGTCCCAGGACATAGTCCCCAAGCCTGGAAAATTAAATGAAAAGTAGTATAATGGGTCAGGGTGGAGATACCCTTACTCTAGGGGTGTGATATACGGGTGTCTGAGTGTCACATTATGGGTTTAAAATGATTTTTTTTTTTTACCATGCTCGATATTCATGAATTATTATAGAATATTCAAGAATATTTATGAATAGTTCATGAATATAGCGTATGGTGAAAAAATATTTTAATAAAACATCCACAGACTCACTAATACATTAATTCATTCACTCATACATACCCTGAGACTCATGTGCCCACTCACGCACCGACTCAGATACTCATGCACCCACTGAGACTCAGTCATAGACTCACACACCCACTTTCCAACCCACTCAGACATTCACGCACCCACTCACAGATCCACTGACAGAGACAGGCCGTGTGGCCAACCCCCACTGCGCACGGCCAAAGGCAGTGTGCAGCGCAGGATTAGGTGGTTATAAGGGCTTTGCTGCGTGCGCATCGGTGGTTGGATTAATGTGTAGCAATTTATATTACTATACATTAAAAAAAACATACAACTGAAAAAACAAGGCTTACAGGGATGTTATAGTTAGATTCTGAATTTACTCATGCAAAACCATAGAAATTCAACAGTTATAGTTATTTGAATTAATTAAAACTCACGCCTTAAGATAACTATAAATTGCGCCTTTGCCATTATACATATATATACTCACTTAAAAGACCAAAGGTTACAGGGACATTATAGTTAGCCTCACATTTTAAACACACAAAACCATAGAAGTTCACCTGTTATAGTTAGAGTTATCTCAAGCAACTATAACTTGTGCCCCAATGCAACTATAACTCATGGTCCCACCATGCACAGTTGTTTCGTCAAGCATTTTACTGCAAATGTTACATTGATATTATCAATGATGTTATCGAAGGTGTCATGAGTGCTGTAATTTGTGGGGTGATTTGTAGTGCAATGCAAGAGTGCAAGTTATAATTACCGTAGGGCACGAGTTTTAGCCAAATTTATTTAATTCCATCCAACTATTTGGACTGTAGTCATGTTCAAATCTCCTCTGGGAATTAACATGGGAACTGAATGTTTTTGAACCCCCTTTTCCTTAGCTCCCCCTTGATGGATCACCCCGAACCTTTCTGCTTTCTGTTCACAGCATCTACATCCTTAGGTTTGATAGTGCATTTCTAAGTATTTTTTTAAATCTATTTCCCAAGTATATATATATATATATATATATATATATATGTTTTTTTGTACAGTTCTAATGTTTTTTTTCTTTCTTTCTCAACTATATAATTCCTGTGACCTTTGCTTTTTTCAGTGAATTGCTGTTTTTTCAATGATATCAAATATTTAATTACCATATGTTAACCTAACTGCCACCACACATGAACATTGGGGGGTTGGCCCCAGGGCCTGGCCTTGTGCCTGGCCCTGTAGCAGACTTCCCTGCATTGCAACCAATCACACAAGGGGTGTGGGAGTGGCTGTATGAGTGCTTGGGGCTCTGCAACAGACTTTGGATTTAAGCCAGATCTTGCACTGCTAAGTGTTTTAGCTACCAACAACAGCTGTTTGCATCCTTTTCCCTGTGCAGCAGGAATTGTTGTCTTCTTTAGAAGATAGCTAATCCCTGCAGCAATAATGTGTCTTCATGAACTACTTTTTTCCGGTCCATGCACCCATGCATTGCAGACAGTAATCCTATTTAGCATATGACCATAGGTCCTTTTTCTCCTATTTTCTTTTTTTTTTTAAATGTTAAGTTTCATAGTGTAGGGTTGTGAATGATGCCATAAGTGATGTCATCAATCTGTTATTTGAGATGCCATCAATTATCCTATTTAATATGTCATGACTGATGTAATAATGTGAGGTCAGAAGCAGCCCATGGTGGGGTACTTATCCATAACCAGTGAATTTTCATGGTGTTTTCAGTTTTGTAGCTGTAACGGCTCTTTAAGTGTACTTTTCTGTTTTTGAAAATATTCTACAGTGTTATGAACAACCAAACGATGGCTTCATGTATACCTTTATTTAGTGTTTTTTGTGCAGTTCGCGTTTTTTTAAGTCACATTCAATGTGGAAGTATTTTTACACTTTATACATTGATTCTAACCATTGCTGTGCACACAATTAAGCTGTAACTAGTAGGGAATAGCTACAGTCTCTGTAGAAAACATTTGTAGACAACTTAAGCATCACAGGACATGGCTTGTATACACATAAAGCCGGCACGGACTATATCATATTTTTATATTAAGTCTTGTTATTGTTATTTTACCAGTGATTGTGTATGCAGAAGCTGTTCTCAAACCTACACCAACCTACACCAATAGCTGATCTGTGCTGTGAATCAGTAGCTACTCCTCTAAGAACCATGTCTTGAGCTTTCTCCTGAAGTCGAGGAGGTTGTGTGAGGTGCATAGGTGGGAGGGGAGGTAATTCTATATCTTGGCAGAGAGGTGGGAATAAGAGCACCCTCCGCTGAGGCTGTCTCAAACTCTCAGGACTTGAGAGAGGGAGAGAGTTGTTGAACCAAATTCCCTGGTGGGCATTGAAAGGAGAGTCTGTGGTTGCTGAGATTGGGTCTGATGTTGTGGAAGGCTTTATATGTGATGGTGACAACCTTGAATTTGCACCTCTTGTGCACAGGCAGCCAGTGAAGGCCTTTGAGGTGGGAGGTAATGTGCGTCTGTCTGGGGAGCTCCAGGACAAGTCTCGCTGCTGTGTTTTGGATGGTCTGGAGGCGGTGGAGGAGCTGGGCGGGGAGTCCACCATAGAGGGCTTTTCTGTAGTCTAGTCTGCTGGTAATTATGGTTTGGGAGACCGTCTTTCTGGTTTCGATGGGGATCCATCTGAAGATTTTCCATAGAATGCAGAGGTTGTGGAAGCTAGAGAAGGCCACTACATTTATCTGTTGTGTGAAGGTGAGTATGTTGTTGATGATGATGCCGAGATTGTGGGCATTGTCCGTAGGGATTGGGGCTGTCTGAGCGTGGTGGGCCACCAGGACTCATCCCAAGGGGAGGGGTTGCTACTAAAAATGATCACCCCTGTCTTGTCATTTCAATTTCAAGCAGTTCAGAGACGTGTCATGGCGTTGCTGAAATTGCCTCTGAGGGTAGCGTGGTCTTTGAAGAGGGAGAGTATGAGTTGGGTGTCATTGGCCACTGAGATGATGTCGACTCCGTGGGAGTAAACAATCTCAGCCAACGGCATCACGTGCATGTTGAAAAGGGTGGGGCTGAGAGAGGATCCCTGGGAGATGCCACACATGTTTCTCTTAGGTTCTGAGGTGAAAGGTGGGAAGCGGACCCTCTGGGTGCATCCTGTGAGGAAGGCGTGGATTCATTTGAGGGCGGCAAAGAGGTCTAGGAGAATCAAGGCCACCTTCTCACCATGGTCGAAGATGGTCCTGATGTCATCCATTGCTGTGATAAGGGTGGTCTTGGTGCTGTAGTTGGAGCAGAAGCCACATTTGGAGGAGTCTAGTAGGTTGTGTTGTCATTT
Source organism: Pleurodeles waltl (assembly GCF_031143425.1). Lineage (NCBI taxonomy): Eukaryota > Metazoa > Chordata > Amphibia > Caudata > Salamandridae > Pleurodeles > Pleurodeles waltl. The sequence goes on from NC_090444.1 coordinate 450,971,963, forward strand.
TTGTCTCTCCTTAAACTAAATGAGACTGCTGGATTCGGGCAGCACCACCACAAGGCTTTGGAGAACTGAGTCCAATTCCACCCTATGTGACAACTGTCAGCCTAACCCTTCTGGCCAGCTTATCAGTACCTCACTAGCACCTAAAAAAGGTGGTTATTTGAGGCAGCCGTGCCCGGGGGATTCTGATTTCTCAGGAAAATTGTGATGCAAAAGATCTCATCCTTTTCTTTCAGTTACATTAGTCTCACACGTGCACAGACAAACAGAAGCAGAAATTGGTTCAATATATTTTATGGAATCAACTGCGTTCTAGATAAAATAGCATATACTGCAATGATTAGGATGATAAAACAAAATAATAGCAATGCGGTGACAAAGAAAGTGAAACACAAGAAAAGCCCCACCATAGTGTCAGAATGCTATGGGTTGGAATTTCTACCCACGCCACTAAGGTACTACTAGAGCACAGCAGTGTTAGCCCTAATCCACCTTTCAGGTTCCCTGGGAAGACACCAACCCCCATGCCTGGATATGGTAGTAGCAAAGAGGGCTATTGGTCTACTGAGAGCACTCTTCCATATAAGTGGAAAAGACATCAAGGCCCCCATTATCTGTGTGGCGGTCTTAAAACTGCCACACTCGTGGTGGTCTTACCGCCGCAGACCCGGTATTAAAGACTGCCACATTACGAATCTGGTGGTTTGGCCAAAGAAAAACTGCCACAATCCTGCTGGTCTGGTCGGACCGCCCTGGCCAGTGGTGAGCTCCTCTGGGCCGGTGGCAGGCCTAAGACCGCCGGCCATATTAGGCGCCAGCAAACCACCAGGGTTTTTATGGCAGTCACCCCGCCACGAACACCCTGGAGGTAGTGCACCCGGCAACAGAAATCCCCATTCCTTTTGCTGGCACATGCACCCCCATCTATTCACACACTTGCATACACCCCTCACCCGTTCACACATTTGCTAACACCTCCACCCATCCACACACTTGCAAATACCCAACCGCATGCATACATACAAACACCCCCACTCACTCAAAGTGACACATATGCACTCCCACTTGCTGTCACACTGATATGCATGTACCCCCACTCGCTCTCACACTGACATACACACCCCCCACTCATCCTCACACTGATATACATGCACCCCCACTCATAAACACTCTCCCTGACATACACCCCCACTCGCTTGCCTGCACCCATACAAACACCCCTACTCACATGCATCCCAAAACACACACCTACTCACTTGCAACCCAACACACACCCTCACCTCCCCTTCCATTCAGTCACGTACACCCTCCATGCACACAAACATACACAAACACATTCACACACCCATATCGCTTCACATACATGCACACACCACACACATGCACACAACACCATCACCCCATTTGGTACGCTCCACCTACCTGTCTGGGTAAGGTGGTCGTCCGGGAGGGGGTGGGTGTCAGCATTTCCACTGCCAGTGCCGCACCGCCATGCACGAACAACCATGCCATATTACATCTCGTAATATGGCGGGTGGAGTCCTTTTGGCGTGGTGGTGCTGGCCGTGGAACCGCCTCTCACCCGCTGTCAGTCAGGCCAACAGTGTCAGATTTCTGCCCTTAAATGGGTGGAAATCCTTGGGTGAGACCAAATACGGCGGTCCTTAGACCACCAAGACTGGCGGTCTTTTGGCACCTACAACTTCGGCAGTCTTTCCAAAAGACCACCAAAGTTGTAATGAGGGCCTAGATATCCGCAGACAGCTGTAGTGAAGCGACAGCATGCAGTGGGAATTTTCTGGCTGAAACTGTCCCTCTAACATATAAGTGGCAGAGGGATGTTTTTGTAATAAAACAGTTGGTGTTCTGAGAAACCTGTCCTAATGTAAGAATGCATATGTGTCTCATAGGTGACAAAGATTGCAGTGTTCCACTTTGTACTGACAACATATTAGAAGCAGACTTGGGCAAAGCACAGAACGAGAATGTCCGACTAAAAGGAATGAAAACAGTTTCTGTGCTAAAAGTGTATGAGATGAAGGAAGAAAAAAAAACATCCCCACAGAAGAGAGCTTCTGCTCAGAAAATAAAATTAATTGTTACTAGGCTAAAGGGCACAAGCTCCCAGTCTATGGCTAAAATAACATGCCCATAAAATCTACTAAATTAACCTCACAACAGTGCTTTTCCAGGTGTCCGGGGAGCTTTTTGTTGATGGCTTCTTCCAGGACCTAGGCTGGGAAGGTGAACAGTGAAATGGGGTAGTAATTTTTGAGTTCACTGGAGTCTGCGAAAGGTTTTTCAGGAGTGGATTGACCTCTGCTTGCTTCCATGCTTTAGGGATGGTAGCAGTCCTGATGGAGGTGTTGAGAATTGGGGAGAAGATGCTGCGGATTTCCTTCGGGCCCAGGTTGAAGATGTAATGTGAGCAAGGATCGTTGGGTGAACTGGAGTGGGTCGAAGGCATGAGGGCTGCTGTTTCCTGGATGGATAGTGGCTTCCAGTCAATGATCAGGTGGCTGGGGGAGTCCCCAGATGGAGTCATAAGGTGTTTGATGCTGGTGGGTTGGGGGTGAAAGTTTCTATAGATAGCTGTGATTTTGTCATTAAAGTACTCAGCTATTGAGTCGCAGAGGGTCTGAGTGGGTTGGATTGTGCTTTCGGAGGCTGCTGGGCAAGAGACCTTTTTGACGATCTTGAAGAGTTCCTTTTGGGTGGTTGGTGCTTTCCTCAATGTGGCTGAGTAGGGTGACCTTTTTTGCTTCTCAGAGGCAGAGATGATATTTGTTCAAAGCATCTTTGAAGGTGGTGCGGTCTGTGAGGTCCCTGCTACAGAGCCACAGTCTTTCTAGACTTTTGCATTCTCTCTTGATTGTGCACAGTTCATGGGTGAACCACCTTGTGGGCTTGGTGAATCTTCTGAAGGCAAAGTTCCTTGCAGGGGTGACTTTGTTGGTGCTGTTGAGGATCCCTTTGGATAGATTTATGGCGTCTTGTTCGATGTTGCCAGAGAGGATGGGTTTGCTGGACTGGAAGGCAGTGGTCCATTGGGTCTCAGGGACTTTTCCCCATCTGTAGATGTGGGGAGGTGGGGTTGTGGTGGACAGCTCTATTCTGCTGGTTATGGTGGAGTGTACCACGTGGTGGTCCATCCATGTGAGCTATGCTGTGTGGGAGAACTTGATTTTTTCACTGGCTGTAAAGATGGGGTCTAGGGTATGTTCTGCGATGTGTGTAGGGCTGCTGACTAGTTGTTTGGGTCCGATGCTGCTTGGGTTGTCAAGGCGGTTGGTGGTTTTGTGGTCACTGTGATCGTCAAGATGGATATTCATATCTCCTAAGAATATGTAATCTGTTGAGTCGATAGCAAAGGGGGGCGATAAGGTCAGCAATGACCTTGCAGAAGGCAGAGCTTGGCCCTGGGGGTCTGTATGTGAGAGTTCCCCTGATGACTGTTCTGGCATCGGTTTAGATGAGAAAGTTTATTTGTTCCATGAGGTAAGATACCTCTTTCTCAAAGGTGGTCCACTCTTTGTACATGTTGGCAATCCCTCCTCTGTGCTTGTTGTGGCAGTCTTTGTGGATACGTTTGTAGCTTTGCAGTGTGGTGCAGCGTGGCGCGTTTACGGTGTGGTGCAGGATAGAGGCGCATGGGGTCCTGGTCTTGGTGATTAAAAAAGGTCCGGACTGAGAGTGGACGTGGTGTCCCATATTTCTGTGGCATCTTTGCAGAGGGATCTTTCATTGAGCAGTAGGCACTGAAGTTGTTTCTTGGGATTGGGGGACGGAGGTGCTAGAGCAGTGTGGGTCTCAGTGTTGCAGGAGAAGTGACATTGGAGGCAGGTAAAGGGTCCTAATATGGTCTGGAGGAAGGTGATGCAGCAGTTATTGTCACAGTTCCTGGGGGCCAGGGCCTCCAGCTCGGACGCAGAGTGCCAGTGATGGTGTAGGAACCAGGGTTCCTGGCACTGGGTGTGGTCCAGATGAGGACGGGTGCAGATGGGCTTCAACTGCACACAGTGGGGGCAGACTACAGGGGCTCGTAAGTCGAGCTGTGAGCACCAATCTCAATTGGCAGGCTTCGGCTGTGCGCAGCAGAGGATGTGATAGGAGGTGCATCCTCTTGCTTATCCTTGCAATCAATCCTTTGTGAGTGTCAAATGTCAACGGTGATTTGCCTTTTATGGTGTGCCATGGGGTGGAGCCAGTGCTCTCAAAGTTGAACACGGCATAGGTGATGCACAGGGCCTGAACTCTATACAGCCTCTATGGCCATACATCCCCATTGTAGGCAGCCTTCAGATATGTGGAGCAGGGATGGGACTAGCCTCTCCACAGCTGAGCCACTTGAGCCCATGAAACATGCAGCTGAGCCCACTAAGCCTGTAAACGTGCACTAGGTAGTGATGAACCAAGCAGGCGGTATACAAGGCAGGAAGTACTAGTGCCTCTGCTGTCAAACCCACTGCATATGGCCTGTGTAATGATGGTTAGCCAAAAGGTCTGGTTGAAAGGCAACCCTTTTATCTTTTTTAATTTTTTTAATTTTGGATCCATTTTTACTAATGGGATCCTTAAATACACAATGGAATGCATCTCTAAAGTTTTCCAATTGAGGATCTGGATCCGCAGATCCAATGACAAAATTAAAAATGTCCCTTTTTAGTTTTAACATGGGTGTCACTTTCTGATTCCCTCAGCACACATGGACCGGCGTTCAGGCTGTTGTCTCCCTGGCCCCGTATGCACCCTTTATTTTTTTCTCAGGACTCAGGGACCTTGAGTCCTGTAATGGCTGGCACAACATTTTCTTTCAATGTTGTGGCAGCCAAACAGATCCATTCAGATCATCAGATCCTTCACTGGCTCCATAGATCCCAAATGACCGATGGGACAAAACGCTCCCCTAGAATTTGGATATTTTAAACATTTTTTGGTCTGCAGATATGTTTGGATACTTAAAGTCCAGACTGCACTAATGTGTTCTTACAAATAGCCCTTCATACCCAACCTGAACATATCTTTAAAAACGAATTACTGAATGGATTTACACCACACTTAAAACCGCAACCCTTGAGTAAAGTTGTAACTTGATGCCATATTTCGTATAATTCTGTTCAGCCATTTTTCTGTAGCAAAGAACAAATCAACTTTTGGGGATTAAAGTGGGAAGTTTCATTTTTGGGATATCCCTTTTTTTGGACCTCACTTGACTCATCTGCACAAAACATGGCATAAATGACCCAAAGGTGCTATTTTTTTGTTGAAAGTATGAAAATTCGTTGGGTGGCACCAAAGTTAAGAAAACAAAAAATGACTATTGGAGCCGCGCAATCATAGGCTCCACCTTCTACATATCATTTACATGCATTTGTGTGTGATTTCCGTAGGAAGATACAACTTTCAAGGAAGAGCAGATGTGTACCTAATTGTGAGAGAGTGGGGGTTTGGGGAGTTTACCAGTTCCTGGCAATGGCCACCATGGGATGGGTCTTGGATGTTGGGAGTGAGATATGGATGTTCCTAAACCATCAATTATGCTTTTAATTAGCATTCCATAGTTGGTTTAAGGGAGATTTTCCCCTGACTTCAGAAAATGCTGACACCTTCTTCCCTTGCTCTTAAGAAACCTGCAATCCTTTTTATTCCTTACTTAGACAGAGGGGGTTTCTTTATGGAGCACATCATTTGAATATTTTGCATTCTTTTCTTCAAGTCAAGACCAAAGGTCCACAAGACCAGTGGGCTATACTGTTTGACCATTTTACCAAGAGATGGAAATTCAAATATCCCCACTCCATCACTTTCTTATGGAAATTATGGCTTTACCAGAAATACACTAGCACTATTGCCACCAGTTTAAAATGTATAATGTAGCATCCAAAATCACGCTAGAAGAAATACTGATAGAAAACAATTTCTGCCCAGTTTCAATCCAGGATATGGATGGTAGCAGTCCTGATGGAGGTGGTGAGAATAGGAGAGAGGATGTTGCTGATTTCCTTCAAGCCCAGGTTGAAGATGTAATGTGAGCAATGGTCGTTGGGTGAACCAGAGTGGGTCAAAGGCATGAGGGCTGCTGTTTCCTGGACGGATAGTGGCTGCCAGTCAGTGATCAGGTGGCTGGGGGAGTCCCCAGATGGAGTCATAAGGTGTTTGATGCTGGTGGGTTGGGGGTGAAAGTTTCTATAGATAGCTGTGATTTTGTCATTGAAGTAGTCAGCTAGTCGCAGAGGGTCTGAGTGGGTTGGATTTTGCTTTCGGAGGCTGCTGGGCAAGAGACCTTTTTGACGATCTTGAAGAGTTCCTTTTAGGTGGTTGGTGCTTTCCTCAATGTGGCTGAGTAGGGTGACCTTTTTTGCTTCTCTGAGGCAGAGATGATATTTGTTCAAAGCATCTTTGAAGGTCGTGTGGTCTGTTAGGTCCCTGCTACAGAGCCACAGTCTTTCTAGACTTTTGCATTCTCTCTTGAGTGCGCACAGTTCATGGGTGAACCACCTTGTGGGCTTGGTGAATCTTCTGAAGGCAAAGTTCCTTACAGGGGCGACTTTGTTGCCGCTGTTGAGGATCCCTTTAGATAGATTTACGGCGTCTTGTTCAATGTTGCCGGAGATAATGGGTTTGCTGGACTGGAAGGCAGTGGTCCATTAGGTCTCAGTGACTTTTCCCCATCTGCAGATGTGGGGAGGTGGGGGTGTAGTGGACGGCTCCTGTCTGCTGAAGTGTACCTCTTGGTGGTCCATCCATGTGAGCTCTGCTGTGTGGGAGAACTTGATTTTATCACTGGCTGTAAAGATGGGGTCTAGGGTATGTCCCGCGATGTGTGCAGAGCTGGTGACTAGTTGTTTGAGTCCGATGCTGCTTAGGTTATCCATGCGGTTGGTGGTTTTGTGGTCACTGTGGTAGTCTAGATGGATATTCAGATCTCCTAAGAATATGTAATCTGTTGAGTCGATGGCAAAAGGGGGAGATAAGGTCAGCAGTGCCCTTGCAGAAGGCAAGGCATGGCCCTGGGGGTCTGTATGTGAGAATTCTTCTGATCACTGTTCTGGCATCGGTTTGGATGAGAAAGTTTAGTTGTTCCATGAGGTAAGACGCTTCTTCCTCAAAGGTTGTACACTAGATGCTGTCCTTGTACATGTTGGCGATGCCTCCTCTGTGCTTGTTGTGGCAGTCTTTGTGGATAAGTTTGTAGCTTTGTGGTGTGGTACAGCTGATGTGGGGGATAGAGGCAGGTGTGGGCCTGGTCTTGGTGATGAAATAAGGTCCGGACTGAGAGTGGACGTGGAGTCCCATATTTTTATGACATCCTTGCAGAGGGATCTTTCATTGAGCAGTAGGCAGTGAAGTTGTTTCTCTGGCTTGGGGGGACGGCGGTGCAGGAGCAGTGTGGGTCTCGATAATGCAGGTGAAGTGACATTGGAGGCAGGCAAAGGATCCTACTATGATCCAGAAGAAAGCAATGCAGCAGTTATTGTCTCGGTTCCTGGGGCCAGGGCCTGTAGCTCGGACGCAGAGTTTCGGTGATGGTGTAGGAACCAGTGTTCCGGGCACTGGGCGTGGTCCAGACGAGGGCGGGTGCAGACAGGCTTCAACTACACACAGTGGGGCAGACTAAAGGGGCTCATAAGTCGAGCTGTGAGCACCAATATCAATTGGCAGGCTTTGGCTGTGCGCAGCACAGGATGGGATATGAGGTGCATCCTCTGGCTTATCCTTGCAATCTATCCTTTGTGAGTGTCAAATGTCAATGGTGATTTGCCTTTAATGGTCTCCCATGGGGTGGAACCAGTGCTCTCAAAGTTGAACACGGCATAGGTAATGTACAGGGCCTGAATTCTATACAGCCTCTATGGCCATAAATCCCCATTGTAGGCAGCCTTCAGATATGTGCAGCAGGGATGGGACTAGCCTCTCCACAGCTGAGCCACTTGAGCCCATGAAGCATGCAGCTGAGCCCACTAAGCCTGTAAACTTGCACTAGGTAGTGATGAACCAAGCAGGTGGTATACAAGGCGGGAAATACTAGTGCCTCTGCTGTCAAACCCACTGCACATGGCCTGTGTAATGATGGTTAGCCAAAAGGGCTGGTCGAATGGCAACCCTTTGATCTTTTTTTTTATTTTTTATTTTGGATCCATTTCTCCTAATGGGATTCTTAAATACACACTGGAATGCATCTCTAAAGTTTGCAAATTAAGGCTCTGGATCTGCAGATCCAATAACAAAATTAAAAATGTCCCTTTTTAGTTTTAATATTGATGTCCCATTATGACCCCCCAACACACATGGATCGGTGGTCAGGTTGTTGTCAACCTGTCCCCTTATGCACCCTTTATTTTATTCTCAGGGACCTTTAGTCCTGTAATGGCTGCCACAACATTTTCTTTCAATGTTGTGGCAGCCCATCAGAACTATTCGGATCATCAGATCCTTCGCTGGCTCCATTGATCCCAAATGACCCATGGGACAAAAAGCACCCCTGAAATTTGGTTATTTTTTCAATTTGTTGGTCTGCAGATATGTTTGGATCCCTAAGGTCTAGACTGCACTAATGTGTTCTTACAAACTCCCTTCATACCCAACCTGAACATATCTTCAAAAACACATTTCTGAATGGTTTTACACCACACTAAAAACCACAACCCTTGAGTAAAGTTCTAACTTCATGGCATATTTCGTATAATTCCATTCAGCCGTTTTTTTCTGTAGCAAAGAACAAATCAACTTTTGGGGATTAAAGTGGGAAATTTCATTTTTGGGATCTCCCTTATTTTGGACCCCACTTGACTCATCTGCACAAAACCTGGCATAAATGACCCAAAGGTGCTATTTTTTTGTTGAAAGTATGAAAATCGTTAAGACATCAAAAAATGACTTTTGGAGCCACGCAATAATAGGCTCCACCTTCTATATATCATTTATATGCATTATTTGTGCGTGAATTCTGTAGGAAGATGCAACTTGGATGAGCAGATGTGTACCTAATTGTGTGAGAGTGGGAGTTTGGGGAGTTTACCAGTTCCTGGCAATAGCCGCCATGGGATTGGTCTTGGATGTTGGGAGTGAGATATGGATGCTCCTAAACCATCAATTGTGCTTTTAATTAGCATTCCATAGTTGGTTTGAGGGAGCTGTTTCCCTGACTTCAGAAAATGCTGACACATTTTTCCCTTACTCTTAGGAAACCTGCAATCCTTTTTATTCCTTACTTAGACAGAAGGGGGTTCTTCATGGAGCACATTATGTGGATATTTTGCATTCTTTTCTTCAAGTCAATGACCAAAGGTCCACGAGACCAGTAGGGGATACTGTTTGATCATTTTACCAAGAGATTGAAATTCAAATATCACCTCTCCATCACTTTCTTATGGAAATTATGGCTTTACCATAAATACACCGCCACTATTGCCACCAGTTTAAAATGTATAATGTAGCATCCAAAATCACGCCAGAAGAAATACTGATAGAATTTTTTTTTGCCCAGTTTCTATCCAGGAAATGGATGGTAGCAGTCCTGATGGAGGTGTTGAGAACTGGAGAGAGGATGCTGCTGATTTCCCTCGGGCCCAGGTTGAAGATGTTATGTGGGCAAGGGTCGTTGGGTGAACCGAAGTGGGTCGAAATCATGAGGACTGCTGTTTCCTGGATGGATAGTGGCTTCCAGTCAGTGATCAGGTGGCTGGGGAAGTCCTCAGATGGAGTCATAAGGTGTTTGATGCTGGTGGGTTGAGGGTGAAGGTTTCTATAGATAGCTGGGATTTTGTCATTAAAGTAGTCAGATAGTGAGTCGCAGAGGGTCTGAGTGAGTTGGATTGTGCTTTTGGAGGCTGCTGGGCAAGAGACCTTTTTGACGATCTTGAAGAGTTCCTTTTGGGTGGTTGGTGCTTTCCTCAATGTGGCTGAGTAGGGTGACCTTTTTTGCTTCTCTGAGGCAGAGATGATATTTGTTCAAAGCATCTTTGAAGGTGCTGCGATCTGTGAGGTCCCTGCTACAAAGCCATAGTCTTTCTAGCCTTTTGCATTCTCACTTGAGTGCGCACAGTTCATGGGTAAACCACCTTGTGGGCTTGGTGAATCTTCTGAAGGCAAAGTTCCTTGCAGGGGCAACTTTGTTGGCGCCGTTCAGGATCCCTTTGGATAGATTTACCGTATCTTGTTCAATGTTGCCGGAGAGGATGGGTTTGCTGGACTGGAAGGCAGTGGTCCATTGAGTCTCAGTGACTTTTCCCCATCTGCAGATGAGGGTAGGTAGAGGTGTGGTGGACGGCTCCCGTCTACTGGTTATGGTGGAGTGCACCACGTGGTGGTTCGTCCTTGTGAGCTATGCTGTGTGAGAGAACTTGATTTTATCACTGGCTGTAAAGATGAGGCCTAGGGTATGTCCGACATTGTGTGTAGTGCTGGTGAGTAGTTGTTTGAGTCCAATGCTGCTTAGGTTATCTAGGCGGTTGGTGGTTTTATGGTCACTCTGGTCGTCTAGATGGATATTCAGATCTCCTAAGAATATGTAATCTGTTGAGTCAATGGCAAAGGGGGGCGATAAGGTCAGCAATGACCTTGCAGAAGGCAGGGGATGGCCCTGGGGGTCTGAATGTGAGAGTTCCCTTGATGACTGTTCTGACATCGGTTTGGATGAGAAAGTTTAGTTGTTCCACGAAGCAAGACACCTCTTCCTTGAAGGAGGTACACTAGATGCTGTCCTTGTACATGTTGACAATGCCTCCTCTGTGCTTGTTGTGGCAGTCTTTGTGGATACGTTTGTAGCTTTGCGTTGTGGTGCAGCTGATGCTGGGGATAGATGCGGTGTGGGCCTGGTCTTGGTGATGAAATAAGGTCTGGACTGAGAGTGGATGTGGTGTCCCATATTTCTGTGGCATCCTTGCAGAGGGAGCTTTCATTGAGCAGTAGGCATGCCATGGGGTGGAACCAGTGCTCTCAAAGTTGAACACGACATAGGTGATGTACAGGGCCTGAACTCTATACAGCCTCTATGGCCATACATCCCCATTGTAGGCAGCCTTCAGATATGTGCAGCAGGGATGGGACTAGCCTCTCCACAGCTGACCACTTGAGCCCATGAAGCATACAGCTGAGCCCACTAAGCCTGTAAACTTGCACTAGGTAGTGATGAACCAAGCAGGTGGTATACAAGGCGGGAAATACTAGTGCCTCTGCTGCCAAACCCACTTCACATGGCCTGTGTAATGATGGTTAGCCAAAAGGTCTGGTCGAAAGGCAACCCTTTGATCTTTTTTTTTTATTTTGTATCCATTTTTCCTAATGGGATCCTTAAATACACACTGGAATGCATCTCTAAAGTTTGCAAATTGAGGCACTGGATCTGATATCCAATGACAAAATTAAAAATGTCCCTTTCCAGTTTTAACATTGGTGTCCCTTTCTGGCCCCCCCAAAACACATGGACCAGCGTTCAGGCTGTTGTCACCCTGTCCCCTTATGCACCCTTTATTTTTTTCTCAGGACTCAGGGACCTTCAGTCCTGTAATGGCTGCCACAACATTTTCTTTTAATGTTGTGGCAGCCAATCAGATTTATTCAGATCATTAGATCCTTCACTGGCTCCATTGATCCCAAATGACCAATGGGCCAAAAAGCTCCCCTAGAATTTGGGTATTTTTTTATTTTTTGGTCTGCAGATATGTTTCGATCCGTAAGGCCCAGACTGCACTAATGTGTTCTTACAAATACTCCCTTCATACCCAACCTGAATATATCTTTAAAAACGAATTTCTGAATGGATTTACACCACACTAAAAACGGCAACCCTTGAGTAAAGTTCTAACTTCATGCCATATTTCGTATAATTCTGTTTAGCCGTTTTTTTCTGTAGCAAAGAACACATCAACTTTTGGGGATTAAAGTGGGAAATTGTATTTTTGGGATCTCCCTTTTTTTGGACCTCACTTGACTCATCTGCACAAAACATGGCTTAAATGACCCAAAGGTGCTATTTTTTTGTTGAAAGTATGAAAATTCGTTGGGTGGTACCAAAGTTAAGAAATCAAAAAATGACTTTTGGAGCCGCGCAATTATAGGCTCCACCTTCTATATATCATTTATATGCATTTATGTTTGATTTCTCTAGGATGATGCAACTTTCAAGGATGAGCAGATGTGTCCCTAATTGTGTGAGAGTGTGAGTTTGGGGAGTTTACCAGTTCCTGGCAATGGCCGCTATGGGATTGGTCTTGGATGTTGGGATTGAGCTATGGTTGTTCCTAAACCATCAATTGTGCTTTTAATTAGCATTCCATAGTTGGTTTGAGGGAGATTTTTCCCTGACTTCAGAAAATGCTGACACCTTCTTCCCTTGCTCTTAAATAACCTGCAATCCTTTGTATTGCTTACTTAGACAGAGGTGGTTTCTTTATGGGACACATTATTTGGATGTTTTGCATTCTTTTCTTGAAAGGACCATGAGAACAGTGGGGGATACTGTTTGACCATCTTACCAAGAGATTGAAATTCAAATATCCCCACTCCATCACTTTCTTATGGAAAGTATGGCTTTACCATAAATTCATTGGCACTATTGCCACCAGTTTAAAATGCATAATGTAGCATCAAAAATCACGCTAGAAGAAATTCTGACATAAAACAATTTCTGCCCAGTTTCTATCCAGGAAATGGTCTGTAATTTATTCCTGTCAAGGACTTGAAATATCCATATCCAGGTCAAGAATGTGACAGGAACACCCCCAAAAGATATTAGAGGTGTGGTGGAAAGGGTTTGCACACAGGATAAAACATTCTGCCCAGGGTGAATACGAAAAAAGGTTGTAAGAGCATAGCATTTGCACATATAAATGTATATGAACATCTGTGTAAACGCTCATGCACGAAAGTATTCCTGGATTTTTCATTATCAAAAAAATATCCACATTTTAAATGCAGGTGCAAATCACTATGGGGGTTATTCTAACTTTGGAGGAGTGTTAATCCGTCCCAAAAGTGACGGTAAAGTGACGGATATACCACCAGCCGTATTACGAGTTCCATAGGATATAATGGACTCGTAATACGGCTGGTGGTAAATCCGTCACTTTTCCGTCACTTTTGGGACGGATTAACACCTCCTCCAAAGTTAGAATAACCCCCTATGTTTTTCAAAAAGCAAGTCCTCCATAAAACCAACATGTTCCACCATATTCCCTCACAAGATGCTGGGAAGAAATATGGACTTTATAAAGCTCATAATTGCCAAAAGAGTTGTAGAGTCAAGAGACATCTGCAGGTATTTAGTTACAGCAGAAAAAGGGATGGTATGATATGTTTTGCACTGTTTGGGCCTCTAGGTTAGAGTACATCTCACAGGTCAAAACAAATTAAATGAACTTTATGCCATCTGTACTGAATATGATGGAAAATATGTGAACACTTCCAAAGGGCAACATTTTTCCTCAACATTAGTTATTTGAAAACATTAACTTCCATCATCATGACATCATTATTAAATAATTATTCTTATGATGTGATGGCTTGAATAATGTTTTCATTAAGTTACTTCAAAACACAGCAACAAAAGACGCTACTGTTTTTCTTCTTTTAATGTATATTCAAAGTCTTTTTCAGAGAAATATGTTATCCTAAAATTAGATAGCTGTTAGCTAAGTATTTTGATGAAATACTAAACACTCAATTGCTGTTAATTTGTCTATGAGAGTGTGTGTCTATGTCTGTGGGTGTCTATCTGTGTGTGTCTGTATGCCTATGTGTTGTCGTATTTGTATGGCATGAACCTAGGCAAAAGATGGTACATTTTATAGGTTCAAAAGCAAGCTTGCAGTAAACAAGTTCTGTGATATGTGGCTGGGTTCCTGGTGCATAACCGTGCTGTCAATGCACTGTGATGTAGAATTCTTAAAAGAGGTGTGCTGTCAACACTAGGAGCAGCATTGGAATGGTCGAGATGGATACAGGGATGTTGTTCCAAAACCTTGATGCATAGATGGAAAAGGACCGATTCCTTGTGGTTTTTCTTTTTTACACTTCTTTGTCTCCAGTCTGACCATGTTCTGGCTGTGGACGTGCTAAGAACCACCAGAGATGCTTTAATTATATTTGTACAGTAAACTATCTCAAATGCAATAAAGCAAAATAACTTGTTGAATTTAGTGGCAAACGAAACTGGACACAAACATAGTATTAAATATAAATACATCCTCGTTGGCTATATCAATTGGTGTGCAATACATCAAGATCAAAACAATTTGCAATAAATTGTTTTGGAATGAAAAGCATTATTGAATTTTATCAGTCCTAAAGTCAGAATAGATTAATGAGTGTGGGATTCAAAAATGATACTTTACAATCACTGAATAAATAAAGAGCCCTATTATGCTATATCTCACCTGTGCCCACAATAACACAGAACATATTAAGCCCTAGTGAGTAACCTATCTCCTCATAAGATAACTACACCTCATAACACAAAGTCCAGGAAGATGTTGTTACTTTCCGACGCAGTTGTCGTGATTATAGTTATTACACATAGATACACCCTAATCAATTTACATATTGCCCCTATCGCCTGGAGATTTATAGCACCCAGCCACTGTTAAGGGATTCCAAAGCAAAACACAGATTTGTCCAAGTCATATTCTTGATGATTATACACTGTAGCTGATAACTGTCTTTTCTGTTAAAGCCTCAAAACATCTCTATGAAAACAATCCAGTTCACCTGTGAATAAAAAGTGTACCATTTAAAATACATGTCATATGAAAATGTAAATATGGATATGGTATTCATAATATATACATGACATCTCATCATCTTAAATGGATGCACTGGGATCCAATAAAACAGTGTTTTGGTATTCCTGCTTCTGTCACTCTAATTCCCTATTGGTAACTATGTTGGTTGACTTAATAGTATTAATCTCACTTCACATTAATTATAGGTTGATGTCATTATCATTAAATTCTCTAAAAAATCCTTCAGCAAGCTCTTTGGTTACTCACCAGATAGCAAAAGATCATCAGTCAATACACATACATACAAAACAGTATCAGTCAGTGACTTGTAGTTATGGTTATCTAAAATGTTGGACTACTTTGACTAAATTTGGAAATCATTAAACGGAGACATCTATGTTCCCAGAATGCCGAATTTCATGCATTTCTTTGCAGGAAAAAGTTTTAAAGGTGGGGGTGGGAGTTAAAAAGATATGTTTTCCCATATTACATTTTGCTGTCAGCTACAGCAAAAAAAGGGTACAGACCCAAAATTGGCATGAAAGTGGACGTTTGAAGTAAAGGTTGGCTTTTTTTTGTGTAAATCCATTCAGCAGTTTTTGAGATACTTGTGCTACAAAAGGATGACAGATGGGTTTCAAAGAGTTAACCCCCTTTTAAATGTTGGCCACTTTAATCCAAAGATAGTAGACAGAGTGGCACCTCAGGCCTCAATTAAAAAATAAGGCCTCCCATTGGAGGAGGGAGCTTTTTGCTTCTATTGTTCAATTTAGGTCCACGACCCGGAGATGTGGAGCACCTCCAGGCCCCCTGGATCTGGTGGGAGCCCTAATCAGATTTTCAATTAAAAAGTAGATTTTGTCATGAGGTTTCGTGAATCTAGGATTTGCTGTCCTCAGTGAGGAGCCAAGGTTTAGAAACACACCCTCAGGCTATAATAACCCCTGGCAAGGGCTCGCAGACAAAAGTCATATATAGCATGCGTTGGCTGCCAGCTGTGGGTTGGATACCAGATTGGCCATTGATAAGACCCTGTACCCAACCCCTGCTGTGTAGGACTGAAGGCCAATAGGTTTGATGTACTTTGAATATAAACACGGAAAACTCCTGAATTTGTCAATTGTGGTGTGCTACCATGCTCATTAAACCACTTTGCCAATGGCATAGGAATAGAAAAACTTACTACTAAGAGTGCAACACTGAGGCGGGCATGAGTTATAGTGTATGTTGCAATCCAGTACGAGTGATTACCAGCTTGAAAACAGTAAGCAAGGCTGCCCTCTTTTTGTTTATAAGTTACACTGTTGAAACATTATGCAGCAACTCTGAGAACTTTCGGGTTAAATGAATGAACTATATACAGTTCAAGTACATATACAGATGCAGTCCGAGCCTCCCTGAGTGGATGCATCTGTTTATGATGCTGTCCCAAAAGTACTGATTTCTTCCGTGCCTCTTAGATAGACTGGCATATTATACAAATGAATTATACTACCCCATTTTACAGGGCTGTTCATAATGAAAAATGGTGCTTCCAGAAAACTTGTAGTGACTGAATACAACTTTTAGAACATAAGTGGGATACCTGACATCTGACATGATACTAACCTTTTGTTACATAAAATGTGTGTTTTGCTAAGTGCTACATTGTATGTGTTTTACACAATCTATTCCACTCTGGATATTTAAAAGGACAGTAATACCCTGTTCCGGTGCTTCCATGTGAGATAAATCATTAACTGTGACTAGCTTTATTTACTATGATCTGCTGAATGGAAATACTTTATTTCCTTAAGAAAGTTTGTATTTTTAGGATACAAAGTGTTTTTTTATGACTGCTGAATTGTTAAAAAGCCATGTAATGATACAGAACAAATTTGATTTTCCTTGACACACATTTTGTCTTTTTTGCCTCATGATTAAGTCTATCACACTGCATAATTTGATCCTCCATTGCAGCATAACTGCAATTGTCAATAATGTGTGTGTGTCACAGTCTCCTTAATGCATAGTGTGAGAAAATGCTACTTTATGCTGAATTTAACTGCAAGTTCTTAGACACTGCACACTTGGACACTTAGGCTCTGCCGTCTAGTGCCCAGTGTATGCAGTCTGAACCCTAAAACAAAAAATGCTTAAAGACATATTTAACTCTTTTGTGAGGCCACAGTATTTGCTCTAGAAACTACACCTGTGGCACAGAAAGTTAAATGTCAATTGTGAATTACATATTATTCCATCGGCTGACGTCACAAGAAACTCATGGTCTTGAGCGCACCAATGTAGCCTGACTGCTTCAGGTTAAACCTGCTGTTCAACCTGTAACATTTTTGCCTGGGTGGAGTGCGCAGAACTCTGCTACGCAGAACTCTGTGAATTGCCAAACAACCCTGCCACGATGTGTGGAGTTCTGCACGGCAGAGTTTGGGTAATATGTGCTGTTTGCACTGATTTTCTGTGTGGCAGTTTCTCCCGTGCTGTAAAATCAGCGCAAACAAAGTCACTAAGCTCACAAGAGGGCTCTAGCTTCTTTCTGATGCTCAAGGAAATTATCTACTCAAGTGGCAGCTTCCACAAAGTGAGTGGCAGCTTTCTCATCGTGAGCAGTAGCGTTCTACAGCAGATCGTTCGCATTTGGGACTCTCACTCGCGCTCACCTACTTAGGGTTTCTGTCACTCACCCTCGCCAAGTTCACATTGGCAAGCGCTAACGAGAGAAAAAACTCTCCACCGTGTACCTTTGTAGAGTTTTTTGTAACTCTGCAGTCCACATTGAGCACGGAGTGGGAGAAACTCCATGAACTCTGCCGGCGAAGCGGAATTCTTCATCCACCCCGTCTCAAAATAACCCTTCTGGAGGGGCAGAAAAACTTCCTTTTGAATATTAATAGTCAACTCCTAGTAGGGTTCGTATCTCACAAGATAGGGTGCCTAGTATTTAAAGGTGGAACATGTAGACCTAATGCAGGCACACCTCTACTGTGACAAACTATCAAAAGTCTGCTTTCACTGGGGAAGTAGGGGGTTGTGAAATTCAAGTATTTGGCTTTAATCTTATTATATGAAATTTTGGCAAAACTACATATAATTATGCAAATTGCAAATCAGGTATTTTGCGCTATGTATTAGGGTGAAATGTGTGCTAGTATCAATTTTTGTTGCAATGATGCATTTCATGCTTTAAAAAACCTGCTAATTCTAAAGCACCCTGAACAATAGCAAGCTACTCTGCATTTTCCGTAAATGATTGCTGCCGACTGGTACGTAATTACAAGAAGTGTAGTAAATTTGTAATTTTGAGAATTTCACATAACAAGCTCAACTCATAATTTTCGAATATCTTAATTACACTGGTGTAATTTTCATTTTGCACAGGCATATTTGAAAGCCCCTCAAAGTCCTATCAGGAAGACTGCAGATTATTCTATTAATTTGTCCTAACTTATAATTGGACAAGCTAAAGAAATGGTTCAACCGCTATTTATTAAATAAACACTACAATGGTGAAGTTAAATTTTTAACAAATATTCAGAAAAGGTAACTTTTAGAAAATTACATCTTCCTTGCCTGAAGCTTCTGGAGCCTAATTTGTATTAGCATACCAGCAACTGCCCCTAACAGTGCTGAAAATTATTGAGATGTAAAAACTGCTCTTGGGACAGGGCAATGGCTAAGGTATGTTGGGATGGATGGGATGGTTGCAAGGTATGTGGCATCTTTCAAGACAGGAAGAGCAGCTGGGAGGTTTCAGGACTTTAATATACTTCAAAGGGGCAAGAATGAGTCCTGCCCCTTCATAGTGTAGTATAAGGAAAACCTAGGAGAATGAATCCCATTAATCCAAAGAACACTGTGATCAGCCTGACATTATCCCAGTGGTATTGACAGCTGGTTTCAGAACAAGTTTGGAGTAGCTTAGGAAGAGAGTACTGGTTCTTTCCATGGGTAGAACCTTGTTCTCTCATTCTACCAGAAGGGCGAGGCATCTTGGATTTGCCTTAGAATAGTTCACTATTTTGGTAGTTTGCATTATGCATTAAGACAAACAGAATGTGCTGTAAAATGTGGTTAGGTTGCCCTCAGGAACCTTTACCTATTGTATATAGTGTCCAGTAGTAACCCTCACTGCCTACTGAAATGTATAAAATGGACCTCACCACCAGCACCTCAGGACTGTTTCTGGACTTGCAGAAGAACAAAAGTAGGCATGCACCTGCTGTTTGAGACATGCATTGAGGCTGGAAGGGCTGCACCTGCCTGCATTTGTAGCCAGGATAAAGAAACTGATTCCAAGAGTCAGTTAGTTGAGCTACTTTTTGCTATTGGGCCCTCTCAGAGGCAAGATAACTTTTTTTGAAAAAGACCAGTTGACAAGATGAAAGTGGACCTTCAATGGACCCTACTGGTAACCTCTGTTGGAGTGAGTCTAGACCAATAAATGCTGTCCTGAGAGCCTTAGCTGTGTCCAGCTGGACTTCTCCTACAACCTGAAATCATGTGACTTAGAGAATTTTTTGTCCAAACTTGGGACTGGAACCAACCACCCAAACTGATCCAACCAAGCATTGACCCTCACAGACAAGAAAACCAAGTTGGTCCCTCTCAGGGCTTTTTGCCATCTAAAAATTCAGGTTAGTGACCCTCGTGGCTAAGGTTATCAACTTTGGGGATACTTCTCATGCTACAGACTGCTGTTGTGCCACGCTGGAAAAGTTTGACTTCCATTTAAGAGACTAAGGCCCTCACTACAACCCTGACGGTCAGTGATAAAGAGGCAGTAATACTGCCAAAAGGCCGGGAATTATGACCACGGTGGAAACCGCTCAGACAGGCAGCCTCTTTAACACCCCGACCGCCACAGTGGTAACAACAAGCACCACGGAAGTAACCGCCAACAGCCAGGCGGGTGACAATGATAGGCCTTTCTGCCACCTTTTCCGGGCGGTACCAATGACATCAAAAGCATGGCGGAAACAGAACACAGAAGTGAAGGGACTCACCTGTGGAGACTCTGGGAATAACCACAATGCCATGGAGCCCGAAGTGCACATATTTCCGATGTTCGTTCGCCTTTTCCTGCATTATGAGCAGCAACGCCAGCGAAGACGACCTCAGTGAGTACTGCCGCCTAGCACACAAGGAAGGGGGGAGGAAAAAGAGAGTGACACACACACACACAACACCCACAACCCCATCCCCAACACCAACACCATACACACAATCAGATGCACACCCATTACATATCCACCCCAGACCCCTAGGAATAATGCAAGGACAAAATGATTGGAAGAAAGTGAGTGTAATATGATAAAACAGTGTGAATAAGTGCATCAAAATCCAACTGTATATACATTTTTACAAAAGTAGGGACACTGCCCAGTCTTCAATGTCCGTGGGCCACAGGGCCACATCACATGGGCCAATGCCCCACCTCACTCCTGCAACAACACGGAGAGAACACTGAAGGGACATCAGGTAAAAAATACACAGGCACCATAGGTGGATGGGGAATGGGGGGCACCTAAGCCCGAAGATGGTACAACACCACTGGTCCTGGAGGGGGCTACATGCCCACTGCTTGGTCCTGGGGAGTGCAAGGCCACAGTCGCTCAAGTGGGTGGTTTTCCTACTGCTTGGTCCTGGGGAGTGCAAGGCCACAGTCTCTCAAGTGGGTGGTATGCCCACTGCTTGGTCCTGGGGAGTGCAAGGCCACAGCCTCTCAAGTGGGTGGTTGCCCCACTCCTTGGTCCTGGGGAGTGCAAGGCCACAGTCTCTCTAGTGGATGGCTTATCCACTGGTTCTGGAGGGGGCATTGTGCCCGGTGTGCTTCATCCTGGGAAGGATAGGGTGAGTGGATGGCTTATCCACTGGTTCTGGAGGGGGTATTGTGCCCAGTGTGCTTCATCCTGGGATGGATGGGGTGAGTGGGTGGGTTCTTCCACTGGTTCTGAAGGGGGGCATTGTGCCCAGTGTGCTTCATCCTGGGAAAGATGGGGTGAGTGGATGGCTTCTCCACTGGTTCGGGAGGGGGCATTTGTGTCCTGTGTGCTTCATCCTGGGAAGGATGGGGTGAGTGGATGGGTTCTTCCACTCGTTCTGGAGGGGGACATTGTGCCCAGTGTGCTTCATCCTGGGAAGGATGGGGTGAGTGGATGGCTTCTCCACTGGTTCTGGAGGGGGCATTGTGCCCTGTGATGCAGATCTTGGGGAGTGCAAGGTCACAGTCTCTCACCTGGGTGTCAGACCCACAGGATTTGCAGGGGCCAGGCCGCACAACAGCCCATGGATGCAGGACTACATACTGTCAGCCAGCAGTGACAGCTGCTCAGTGGTGGCAGTGGTGGTGCTGGTGTCGGGCTGGCAGTGGTGGGGGGAGGCTCCAGTCCATCCCTTGCAGCCTCGGACGTCTGCCCACTGGGGCTGCTGGCACTGGTGCTGGTGGCGGTGCTGGCAGTGGTGGGGGGATGCTCCAGCCCTTCCCCTGCAGCCTCGGATGGCTGAACCACGATGGTTGGTGGGGGCTCCGAATGAGTCCCAGCACCAGGCCTCCTGTCTTTCCTGCCTGCTGGTGCAGGCCACTTGCCCTTCCTGTCAGCCGACGGGGAGTTCCCCTTGCCCTTCCCTCCTGCAGCTGGTGGGGCCTCCTTGCCCTTCCTAGACGCTGCTGGTGGTGCCTCCTTGCCCTTCCTAGATGCTGCTGATGGTGTCTCCTTGCCCTTCCTAGACGCTGCTGGTGGTGACTCCTTGCCCTTCCTTGATGCACCTGGTTCAGGCACCCTGTCAGTGTTGCTGCCTGGTGCCCGGGATCCTCTCCCACCTGCAGTAGCTGTAAACACTACTGTGGCTGTGGACTGGACTGGGTGGCTGAGGTGCTCACCTGGGTTCTGACCACCCTGGCCTGATGTGAAGGACGGGGGAGTGGTAGGGAAGAGGTCAAGGGTGGAGAGGTAAAGCTTCTTAGGGACAATAGGGTGAGAAGAGGGTGAAGGTTTGGGAGTGGAGGAAGAGGAAGTGGTTGTAGGAGGTGTCTGCTGTGTGTGGATGCAGGTGCATGGGCTGGATGCTGTTTTTAGGTGGATGGCTGTTGGGTGTCTGAGTGCTTGCGTTTGTGTACTTTGGGAGAAGGGGGCACAGTCACAGTGGGAGAGGACACAGGGGACGTGTGCATGGATGTGGTGGTGGTGACTGCCAGTGAGGGACGTGTAGTGAGAGGCGTGATGGTCGTAGTGGATGAGGATGTAGTGCATGCTGGTGTGAGTGTAGACGCGACTGGGAGGGAGGTGGACGAGGAGGAGGAGGGGGACTCAGTGGAAGCAGTGGATGTTGGTATGTCTGCATCTGGATGGTGTTTGTGTGAGTGCCTGTGGGATGATGTGTGGTGCCTGTGTTTGCCTGTGCCACTCTTGTGTGTTGTCCTGGGTCCATGCGGGTCTCCCTGTGTGCTTGGGAAAAGTTGGGGTTGATGGGAATGGGACTGGGCAGAGGAAGTTGGAGGGTGGAGGCTAGAAACAGGGACAATGGCTACCATCAGGGAGGAGGCCAGAGCCTGGATTGATCTCTGTTGGTCTGACATACCAGAGGGAATGCCCACCAGGAATGCATTTGTTTGTTGCAAATGGGCTGCCAGCCCCTGAATGGCATTCACAATGGTTGACTGCCCAACAGAGATGGATCTCAGGAGGTCAATAGCCTCCTCACTCAGGGCAGCAGGGCTAACTGGGGCAGGGCCTGAGGTGCCTGGGGCGAAGGAGATGCCCACCCTCCTGGGTGAGCGGGCACAGGAAGCACACTGAGGGGCTGCTGGGAGGGCAGATCTGGTACGGGGGTGGTGGCCGTACCTGTTGTTGGGGTGGGCACAGAGGAGTTTCCATCATTGAAGGTATCACTGTCAGACAGTCCCCTCCTGTCTCCGCCGTGGTGCTCCCCTCCCCTCACTCCCACTGGTGCCCTCACCTTCGGTGGATTTGGCCTCATGGGCCCTGTGGGATGCAGCTCTCACCGTCGGCGGTGCCTCTGCTCCTCCGCCAGATGATGCTAATGCACATAAGGACAGGGTGACAAAACAAAAAGGGAGGGAGAGACAAAGGATACCGTTGGTCAATGGCGGCAACAACACCACAGTTGGTGTACATGACACACACACACAGGGAACAGCCCTATGCACTAGGCAATGCACTAACAGTCACAATGCTAGTCACCAGCCAATGGACAGGGATCCCTAACGCCAATTGCAGCATATGAGAGGCCCACAGACACCTACCCAGTAGTGGATGCCTACTAGCTTTGTTGGAAAAGGTGTATATCAGACCTGCCCAACATGGGCCCTACAATGCAATGTCCGGCCTGGCTTAGGGGCACCGACAGGCCCACATCCCCCACCCGGATGCCATCCCACCACACGCAGGTAGTATATTGAGACAAAGTACTCACCCCTTTGTGGCTGCTGTGTTGCCCCCTAGCGCCCATCCAGCTGCGGATAGGCCATCGCCAGTATGAGGGCAACCCTTCCTCGTTGGGAGGCCATCCCCAGCTTGGTCTCGGCCATCTTCCGTGCCCAGCGTCTCAGGTCCTCCCACCATTTGCGACAGTGGGTGCCCCGCCTGCCGTAGACCCCCAGGATCTGCACGTCCTTGGCGATGGCACGCCATATACCCTGTTTTTGATGGGCGCTGACCTGCAGAAAAATACACATAGGAAAAGGTATTAGTCAGACCATCCAGCCTGTTACACTCATGGCCCACAATAGCCCTCACATCCCCTTACGTACAGACCTGGCCCACCATACATGCAGCATGCTGCCCAGTGCCCTTCTACCAACCCCCCCCTACATGAGGCCTTCACAAACACCACTCCATGCATTCATGCCCCATGCATCGTGCTCACAGTGTACTCACCTGTTGGTCTGGAGGCCCATACAGCATTTGGTACTTAGGGTAGGAACCCATCCACCAGTCTCTCCAACTCCACAGCAGTGAAGGCAGGGGCCCTCTCCCCCGTGACATGAGCCATGGTCGGTTCCAGACACATGTCATAGCAGCACTTGCAGTGTAGGTCCTCTCCTGTTGAAGGTCAGGTAGCAAGTAAGTGAACAGATAATAAATGGCAGTCACGTCCACGACGGTGCGTAACGTCACCGCCGGCGTACATCACCATTGGCCACTGTAACCCATAGGGCCCAATGGTATCCAATGAGGAGTTGCATGGAGATTCTTGACCACCTCCCGCAACGGTGCAGTACGTCAGCGGAATTACCTCATTTCCACATGTCCCTCCATACACAACAGGCGGATGCCATTCCGTGGGGGGCAGGCCATGGCACCTAACTGCGTCACAGTACACATAGGCACCATTTGGGCCTATACAACAATATACAGTTACATTCACAACATGCAATGCAGTGTAGTGTTTGGAAAAATGGAATACTGACCAGCTGCTCACCGTTTGCCCCCTAGATTGCAACCGCTGTGGATGAATAGGAGATGGAGGCATCCTCCCATGTACAGGCCCCTGGTGGACTTGGCAACAATGGAAGACAGGCACATTATCCTCACCTATGGGCTTGACAGGGCCACAATCACAGAGTTGTGTGCTCAATTGGAGCCTGACTGATATCTGCTATCCGTCAACCCACCGGGATCCCCCCTCTTGTGCAAGTGCTATCAGTGCTCCATTTCCTGGTGACTGGCTCCTTCCAAGAAACAGTGTGCTTGGCAGCAGGAATGTCTCAGCCAATGTTCTCAATAGTGCTGAACAGAGAGTTGTCTGCCCTGATTAAACAATGGCGCAGCTACATCGTTTTACCCCAGGTGGAGGATTTGGCCACAGTGAAAGCTGACTTCTATGCAATGGGACATATCCCCAACATAATTGGGGCAATAGATGGTACACATATAACATTTGCCCCCTCCCGGAGAAATAAACAGGTGTTCAGAAATTGAAAGAGCTTTCACTCTATGAATGTGCAGATAGTGTGCCTGGCGGACCAGTACATCTCCCATGTCAATGCAAAGTATCCTGTGTCTGTGCATGATGCCTTTATCCTGAGGAATAGCAGCATCCCATATGTGATGGCTCAACTCCAGAGGCACCGGGTGTGGCTAATAGGTAAGCCCTGGATCCCACCCAGTAGGTGTTGGTGTATGGGTATGGTGTGGACCCTAATGGTTAGTGTGTGTCTAAAAATTGTCCCTCGAAATTTGCAGGTGACTCTGGTTACCACAACCTCGCATGGCTACTGACCCCTGTGAGGAATCCCAGGACAAGGGCAGAGGAATGTTACAATGAGGCATATGGGCGAACATGAAGAATAATTGAAAGGACATATGGCCTCCTGAAGGCCAGGTTTTGTTGCCTCCATCTAACAGGTGGATCCCTGTACTACTCACCCAAGAAGGTCTGCCAGATCATCGTGGGATGCTGTATGTTGCACAACCTTGCCTTACGTCGCCAGGAGCCTTTTCTGCAGGAGGATGAGGCTGGAAATGGGCATGTGGCAGTGGTGGACCCTGTGGACAGTGAAGATGAGGAGGCAGAGGATGAGGATGAGGACAACAGAACAATGCTTACAATGACACACAGGTAAGACACTGAAATTTCACTCTACATTGCCAGTTTTGTGTTTGACATTGTCAATGGTAGGCTGATTTCCCCACTTCTATGGCCACTTACTGTACCCTTTGGCATCTCTATTTGCAGATATTTGTGCCCCACTATCGCTCCTGGTGTGTTGACTGCAGCCAACTACAGGTCATTCCTATGTATTAATTACTGTACAGTTGTATTGCAGTCTTTAAAACTTGTTAAACAACAGACTCCATATTTGTATTTATTCAAATGGTGTTTATTTAAGTGCTAATAAGTAGAGGGGGATATGCAATGCGCTGGGGTGATGGTGGAGAAATATCCAGGATAGAGTCCAGTCTATTTGTATCACAGGTGCATTGCCCAAGGGGGCATATGAAGTGGAGCAATGGCAGTTCATGGTGGACAGGGTGACAAAGTGGTACACAAAGGTAACAATCAGGAGAGTCTTATTTCCTGGCAGGGGTCTTGGCAATGGACTCTGGCTTCTGCCTGGATCACAGGGACCGTTTGCGGGGTGGTTCTCCTTCTGCAGGTGGTGGGTTGCTGGTGGTCTGTTGTTCCTGTGGCAGGGCCTCCTGTCCACTAGCGGCAGCAGAGGTGGAAGGCTGTTCATCAGTTTGGCTAGTGTCAGGGGCCCGGTGGTGTGCCACTGCCTCCCTCATGGTGTTGGCCATGTCAGCCAGCACCCCGGCATTGGTGACCAGGGTGGTGTTGATGTCCTTCAAGTCCTCCCTTATCCCCAGGTACTGTCCCTCTTGCAGCCGCTGGGACTCATGCAATTTGTCCAGTATCTGGCCCATCATCTCCTGGGAATGGTTGTTTGCTCCCAGGATGTTGGTGAGTGCCTCCTGGAGAGTCGGTTCCATGGGCCTGTCCTCCCCCTGTCACACAGCAGTCCTCCCAGATTCCCTGTTGTCCTGTGCCTCTGTCCCCTGAACCGTGTGCCCACTGCCACTGACCCCAGGTCCCTAATTGTCCTGTGTGTGTGGGGTGGCCTAGGGTCCCTGTAGTGGTGGACACACTGCTGATTGACGTGTCCTGAGGACAGAGGTATGAGCCCGCTGGTTGGGTGTTGTGCTAGTGTTTCCTGAGGGGGAGGCTCTGTGGTGGTATGGGACTGTGCCTGGGTTACCAACTGACCAGAGATCCCTGATGGGCCAGGTTGTTCTTCCAGACCCAGGCATCCAGAGCTGCTGTCATCACTGTGGGCCTCTTCTGGGGGGGACTGGATGTTTTTGTGCGGTGACGTTGGGTGAGGAACCTGTGGGGATGTAAATGCAGTGTTATTGTTTCAGTGTGTCATCTTGTGCATGGGTGTGTTGTCCTGAATGGTTGTTATTGCCCTGTCAGCTTTGCCTTGTGTGAGTAGTTATTTGGTGGGCTAGGTGATTCACTCTAGTGTGCATACTTTTGTGATGGGTGTTTATGTAGGTCTGTGATGGGGGTCCCTGCACTGTTGTTACATGCAGGGCTTGGTAATGGGAGGGGTGGGTTGTGATGGTGGGATTTGTGTGTGAGGTGGTGGAGTGATGAGAGTGAGGGTAAAGGTAGGGGTTTGTGATGGCATGCAGGTAGGGGGGATAGTAATAGAGAGTTGGCTTACCAGAGTCCAGTCCTCCTCCCACTCCTGTCAGGCCCTCAGGATACATGATTGCCAAGACTTGCTCCTCCCATGTTGTTAGTTGTAGGGGAGGAGGTGGGGGTCCACTGCCAATCTTCTGTACAGCTAGTTGGTGTCTTGCTGCTGTGGAACGCACCTTCCCCCGTAGGTCGTTCCACCTCTTCCTGATTCCATCCCTTGTTCTGGGGTATTGTCCACCGGCGTTGAGCCTGTCCATGATTGTCTGCCATAGCTCCATCTTCCTTGCAATGGAGGTCTGCTTGACCTGTGATCCGAATAGCTTTGGCTCTATCTGGAGGATTTCCTCCACCATTACCGTTTGCTCCTCCTCTGAGAGCCAGGGGTATCGTTATGGTGCCATGGGTGTAGTGTGAGTGGTGGTGTTGAGGGTATGTAGGGTGATGTGTTGGGGTGTGTGATGTATGGTGCGTGGATGGTGTATAGGTGATGGTGGTGAGTGGCTGTGGTCTTGTCTGTGGCCTTGCTATCTCCCTTTTGGCAATTGTTTTTAGTTGTAAAGAGTTGTGGGCAATGTGGGTGTGTGTTTTATAGTGGTGTGGGTGTGTGGGTGTGGTGTGTGTATGGGTGTCAAGTGTGTGGTATTCAAATTGTCCAATGTAGTGCTGTTCTGAATGTGTGTGTGTATTTTGAGCGCAGTGGTATGTAGCTCCAATGGTTTACTACCATTGAATGTTCACCGTGGTGATTATTGGGTCATAAAGCTGTGGGCGTAGTTCCGTTGGTGTAACGGTGTGGGTTTTGCTACCGCCAGGTTATCACTGACCTTTGGGCTGGCGGACTTGTGTGTGTGGCTGTGTAGTGACAGATTGCTATGTGTGGGTCATAATATGTGTAGCAGTAGTCCGCTGCGGCGGCGGTATGTTGGTGGCAGTCAGCATGGCGGTAAGCGGTACTTACCACCAATGTCATAATGAGGGCCTACTTATGGGGGTTAAAATCTTGACGGGGTTTAGGGGTAAAATCTGACAAATTAGAGAACTTCCCTTGAATGGAATTGGGAGTTTTAACTCTCAAAGAGTTTCTCATCAAAGCCCATTGCTTGAGCAGGACCTTGTCCACTGGCTGTCTGACTTCTCAAGGGTTTTACTAGATACAGCCTGCAACCTTGCCCGCTGAAAGACTTTGACTTCCATTTTGAGGAATGAGTTGCAAGGTATTTTTTTTAATCTAAAGACTAGCGCTTCATCATGGTCAATCTGAAATAGCACCTAGGTCATTTTCAACCGTGGACATCTAGCTTGCATCTGTCTTTTTCAGGGCACTTCAGGGCACTTTTTCTCCTAAATCTTCAAAATTCATATCTCTTTTATCCTTATTTGATTTTTGTCATTTTTGTGTCATTTTGTTTATGAGATTGTTCTATAAGTGTTTTTCAGCATTTCAACTTTTTAGGTAATTCTAAATGATTTACATATTCCCTATAAGTTAACCCTTCTCTGTGCCATAGCTACCATGGGTTGAGTCTAGGTTAAAATTATTGAAACCTTTGCCCAGAACTCTAAAGTTGTGTAGACTACTATCTACTTCAATTATTAAACCACTTACTTACACATAGCACACTAGCACAGCATTTTCTTGCCTGTATGAGATCCCCCAAGACAGAGCAGACATGACACCAATTGAATCCAGTTTAAAGTCTAGATGTTGTGCCACCATACACCTTCCAGGAATGAGTGGCTATTGGTTTAGTTGGTGCTCTACGGCAGTAAGTGATGCCTTCCTATTGCCTCTCTAAAGAATGTTTTCGCATTGTCTTTGCTACTTTGAAGTTTAAAGATAAATCTCCCTTAGTTGGTCTAAGCACTCCTCATGCGTTGGCACTGAAGCACAAACCATCCACATAATTATCCTTGATTCCTCTTGTCATGTTACTTAATGAGCATCTGGATTGCTCTGTTCCTCATGGGAAAGTAGATAACTTATGTAGTGATAATGAATTGTGTTGACCCTCTATAAAGTAGATTTAACTTCAGAACTCATGAGTATTTGCCTTGAGCCTTCCAATTACACTTGCCATGGACTGGATATTCAGGAAGAGTGGGCTATCTTCTGGATGGTGGCCTTGAAATTATTCATATTTTTAAGATTTATTTTGGCACCCATTGGTAGCATGATGCTTCATGTAGCGCAGGCCAGCTTCCATGCTTCTTTGTCAATGGAACATAGACTCTGGAAGGTGTAATGCTGTTGTTCTATTAGCTCCTTCCTCATGCAAGTGAATGACTAGAGCTGACGTCTCTGTGATCTTCTGACAACTTGGTCACATAGCAGTGGTTATTTTATGGCTACTATGTAATCTGTCTATATAGTTCAGTTTCTGAGAAGGAAGGTAAGTTCCTGCTTGTGGTATCTCTTGGTTGGCCACTAGTCTCAGGACATTCTGCCTTTGACAGAGTCAAGTTCTGGTGGAGCTCAGCATCCCTGGGGAGGTGTAGGTGCTCTTTCAAGCTTGGCAAGGCACAGAGTTTTAGAGGACATCTAAAGAAATATATTATGATTAAAAATCCATTCTTAAGAGACTTCACGCTTTGAGTGATGGTCATCATAATGAACTGCATTTGCATAAGTCTCTATAACTTGCTGTAGTGCTTATGAAATATATGTAATCTGTAAGGGTAACATCAGCTAGATTTCTGCTCTTCTTTTCATTTGAGGGATTGAGGTGGGCCATGGAGCTTGATGAATGCTTAGATTGATGACTGTAGTGAGTAAACTGGGTGAGTGGCTAAGTCTTTCACTACTTAACACCAATCTTCAGGTTTCTGAATCCAGGTCTTCCACATCCCACTTACATGAAATCATCCCTTTATGTTCAGTTCTACAACCACACATGATTGGTCTCACTAGTTTACAGAAGGAACAAATGGTGTGAGCTGTCGTTAGAGCTAAATAGTAGCATCCCAACAGATTTTTTTTTTATCAAAAAAGAGATTTCTCTTCAAGATTCTACTGAAAATGCTTTCCTTTGTTTGGTGGCAAAAGAGTGTGGACAGTAATTTACCTTCCAAAAGTATTGACAATGATCACTCATTTTTGGGATTGGGAGCCTTGTCTGTATCGTAAATGATAGTGATCCCGGATCAGAGATAAACCACGTCAAATCTTTTACAGCAGACAAGGTTCAAAGTCAAAACCCTGAAGGTTTATTTAAAATTGAAAACCATTACAGAAAGGAAAAGCAGCCAGTTCAAATCAAAATATAATTATGCTTAAAAATGCAAATAAGTGAGAATCAGCAAAGGGCACTCAATCTCTATTCAATTTAGAAGCCAGAACCAAATATGATCTGGCATAAGGCAAATAACACCTTAGCAAGAAAGACAAACATGAGTTCTGCACAGTTTAAAGGCAAGGGAAAAGTCATGAAATATTCTAACTACTGAGCAAATATACAGAGTAACGTGGTGTCTGCTTTTCAAGGAAAATAAGAAGGGCTGGCTCACATTCCAAAAACATCATGTTATATAGGTTTTCAAACAGAGGATTCACACTGTCAGCATGGTGTGAAACAAATGACACATCACAAAACACAATGGTAAAACAGAAAACACATCACATGGAAAATGACTTTTGCTCCAAAACGAGTACATAATACTGTTTTATACTTCACAAGAGAAAACAAAGGCACATTTAAAATTACGTACACAGCTCCCACTAGCCAGAGGAATTGGTCTTGTAAAGTTATAGTTGAGCTCTGCTCTTTTTTCAGAACTTTAGAACTCTGAAGAAAAAGTTTGTTAAGATACAGGAAAAACCATGACCATAAAACTACTTGAAATAAAAATATTTTTGAAAAAACGCTGAAGGACACATTTATTGGAGCTGGACAGAGAAAGAAACACACCATAAAATGTGTGATGAACAACTGTAAATTAATTTAAGGCATGACTAGGCCTCTCAATTTTAACAGCATTATTAAATACAGCTCAATTATGTTATTTGTGACTCTTTCATGTTAACTAACACATTGTGTTTGTTAATTCTAAATTTGCTATTTGACTCCAAGTTGACATGTTATTTATAGATGGATTTGGCTTAATAAAGACTATCAGTAAGTATTTCCTGCTTACGCCTTACGTTTTTCACCCTGAAAGCATATTATTGTTACTTATGCTGAGGGGATGTCTGACTCTGGCTGACAAATGTATAATGGACCAGACTTTATTGTGAGCTTTTTCTGCATCCATGAATCTACGTACAATATGGCTTTCTGTGTGAGATGTTAATGCAAACAACTTCATCGTGAGCCTTGATGCAGGGGGTCAAAGTGCCCTCTACAAGGCTGGAGAAGGGAATTGTATAGTGGTTTGATGAATGCAGCAACATTGTTTCTCCCCCTGCAGTCACTAAAAATGATGGCAAGTGCAAACAGATTTTCAGACAGCACTCAGGTCAAATACACCTTCCATTTCACACATGAATCTTTAACTGTAAATATATGGCTCGACAATTAACTCAATCTGTGAGGTTCTCATATCTGAAGCAACATTGCCTGATATGTGCTGAATGGCACTTTTGTGATGAAGCTCAGAAAACGTAATTTTCTTGTAGTGTTTGCATCTGTTATTACAAAGTTCCAGGAACAAACTACTGAAATATAAAACAAGATAACATTTGGTGTCCTTCATTCCTGCCCACCACTCTCAGAAGCATCCTTCCCTCCTCACAAATATTTAAAAAAGGAGTACCCGCGGTCATGACATCTTTCTCCACCACATTTGGTAATACCTTTCTCTATTCTGTTACAATGTTTCTAAAATCCAGTGCCTGGTGTCTTGCCACTGCTGAAACATTTTTTTACTTGGGATTATGCTTTAAGCGAGGTCAATAAATCTTTTCATCCAGCATAAGCGTATGGAGAGTTGAGGCATCAAAATTTCACAACAGATAAAAATTAGAATGACAGTAAGATCAAATGGGTCATACAGGAAAAACTCCAGTCTGAAATAAGATTAAGGGTTTTATTACAAGCTCAGACTCAAAGTCATGCAGGCAATACTCAAAACAAAGTTAAAAAGATACAGAATCACCATAGGTTGACCAACTTGATGGAAAATATTTAAATTAACTCACATCACAAAATATCAGATAAATAACCTGGCGTACAGAAAATAGGTGCTGTAAAATTCTTTTAAGCATTAGGGCCATTCAAACGTCATTAAGCTTAGCTAGCTAGGGCAAGGGTTAGGCTGAACACATGTGGGCAGAAAGTAAAAATAAAAAGAACAAAATAAGTTGGAAAAATGACATATCGGGCAAAAGGTGACTAACCAAAGTTGGCAAAAAGTACGTAAAATGGAAAGGGTCAGCAAGTCAGAAGCTTGGGTAAAAGTCTTCTTCTTTCAGGCAGGGTAAACGTTTGTAAGTCTCAGCAAAGTATTTCAAAGAAGGGATAATGGTAGAGAAGATGATACCTCACTGAGTCCAAGGTGTCCAGAAAGAACAGAAGAGTGGGAAAGACTGACTAAAATCCAACTGGGGAATGGTATATTAAAGTTCATAGTGCAAGATGATTCAGTCATCGATCACTCCACATGACACATATGGTGTAATTGTTCAACGAAAATCCCATTACTGACATGTAGAAACCATCCACCTTAGCTCATCTCTGTGGGTTGAAACAAATGTATATGTAGTCCGGTTTCAAAGTTTCTGAATGTACTGTGCTCAAGGTTAGTTTCTCAGGCTCACCATGTGTAAAACAATAGCACATCTATTACCAAGCTAGCATTTCATGGGATCGAAATTTTGATAGGAAAGTTCATGTTAGAACAGAATGACTAAACATTTTCTGCCGAATCAAAAAACAGGCCTCTCTTAGGCTAAGCAAAGTGAATTAATATGGCACATTAATTTATGAAAAATAATGGACATATAACATTCTGAATTATGAATTCTACATTAATAAGCTTTGTCAGTGTTCATGTTACAGTAGATTTGAAATGAAATAAGTCTGATAATACATCTCCTTAAATATGGAGCAGAACTGCAATCTTCAACTTTTGCATGTAATATTTTTACACATTACTTTCTTAAAAATCATTATCGTTTAGTGTACACTAGTAATTAACATCCTATAGAATAATATAAAAACAAATTAATTGATCAAACTTGACATTGAAAGGCTATACCACAATAGTCTAGTAACCTACAGTGAATGTATATTAGTATACAGTTCAGTGCACCATTTTACAGCTAATAGCAAAATGCAAAGTCTGTTATTCATAGATGATTACTGTGATGTCAGGAGTAGCAATACTATTTCTGCTACATCACCAACTTCTGTCATTACCTTCTGAGTCAGCCCTCTCCCTACCCTCCACCACATTGTTGTGATTTCCATTCACAATTATCTTCCATTTCACCCCTTCGCTCGGGTTTCTGGAGACTTGGCTTATATGTGGGAAGACCTGGAAGACAAGCACTCACCTGTGACACCACAACAGGGAAAAACAACTTCTATGTTTCACACCACAACAGGGAAAAACAACTTCTATGTTTTGCTATGTGATGGAATACCATTGAATAAAATTTGTTTGAATGTAAGGTTTGCTTTAATGAAACCAACGTACAACTAATAAATGTCAGTTTTGTAAACAGAACCAACGTCCTTTGTGTAATAGGATGTCTGCTTTCCTAAAGCAATCACCATGCAATTAACTAATTTTCTACAAACCTTTACTTCAAGTGCATGTTGGCTACATCCTCCTGTAGATTGCATATTGATAGACATACTCTGTCATCCCATTGTAGAGACAACTGTGGTTCCGGCCCAAACCTTACTTTTAATTTGCAATCTAATCATCATTGTTGACTCACTACTAGAAATACATGAAATGGTGCCTGGGGATGGGAATTTTGGAACATCATTTAAATGTAATTTTTTATTTTTTGGATGATGATCTGATTCTATTGTGTTCCCTGGTGCTTCTAGAAATGTGTATTTTCTTTTAGATAAGGAAGCGTTATGTTATGTTATGTCATGTTATGTTATCAACTATGATAGACAGTGCATGGATCACACAAGGGTCGCTCTGTAATAGGAAGGCAACTAGAATGGAATCACCAAGCAGATGTAGACATTCCTGAAAAAAATAACCAATTGTTAATGTTTTACACAATCTTATAATTTAAGGAACAGATGTCATACAAGCTAGAAAGAAGTTCCAAAGTCTTGGAAATATAACTTAAAAAGATTGATCACCTAGGCAAGACTTTATGAAACTATGGAAAAAGTACAAATGTTCTAAGAATGAAAGAAACATTCTTGACAGGGTGTATAGATTGAGAAGGGGTTTCAGAAACTGATGCAACAGTAAATCTGATTTTGTCAATTAGACACAGCCTGTTAAATGAAATCCTGGCATGGATGAGAAGCAAATGTAAGGCTTAAGTAAAGGTTGTGCATGACAGAACCCAAGCCATCGCTCGGCCATTTTAGCAGTATTGTTTTGTATTAACCAGAGATTGTTCAGTAAAACCCAAGTGCTTCAGGTCCAGGGTATTACAATAATTACACCTGCTCTATATTGGTCAGAAATGGCATGATCCTGAAAGTATTTTTTTTTTTTTTTGTATACTGATAAGAGCAAGACAGCACAATTGTCTTCATCTGGTCACACAGTTGTAAAGAGTGATCTAACTTAACTGCAAGGTTTTTCATTATTTTGACTGCTGTAGGTCATAGGTTGTTTTTTGGGCACAAAGGCATGGATTAAGGGTCCCATTCACCGCTTACTATTAGAATCTACATTCTATCAGCACTGGCCAGCTGCACCAATCCAACCTAAGACCTTCATCAAACAGAATACAGAAGAGGGAAGAATGAGGAAGAGAAGGACAGAAAAAAAGTGAAAACTGGAGAAAGCAGTGTTGAAAAATACTATGCTAGATTGTGTTAAAGAGGCAGGGATTGTCTGGTGATGGATTAAAGAGGCATAAATTTGATAATGACTACATAGCCCTAATATTTGGCTAACCTTTGAAAATGCAAACTGCTGGCTTCTGAACCAAATGTAAGCCCTACAAAAAGGAAGAAAACAGACCACCTCTAACACAATCCTCTAGGTAAAGAGTGAAATATGCAGGGTAATTACACAAAATAATTTTTCTTTATAATTAATCAAACTTTTACTTTTATTTGCACATTCATGTTCACAGTCCATGTTTTAAGACATAATAACCTATCCAAATGCTTTGAACAAAACAATTGTTTCACACTCATGCGCTAAAATGACTACTCACAAAACCCACAAACTACACACATACCACTCATTCTGACACATCTTCCAGTAACATATCAAGACTGTCTTGTGCCATACCCAAGTGACATGTACCAAACACAGATACAAAGGAAGCAAATAAATAAACTCATATGTGCATTGCCACATAGGAATGAATCATCATACATTTCCAAAAGCCTATTGACTTGACTAACATTTACAGGCCTTTGTAGAGCATATCTTCATAGAATGAATACATTGGACATTTACAATTTATACACTTGATAATCATTCTCAGCTGGATGCATCATGTTCCTTCATCATGTCCTATGGCTAGTGCCGCAGGTGCTGACACACGTTTTGGTGTAATGTGGCCAGCCGTCCACCACCTTCTTCAGGGTACAATTGGAAAATTATTTTGTACAAGTAAAAACAAGGAGGGGTGAAAACACAGGGTCTGCTCCCTCTGGTTCCCTGTAAATATTGTTAGTAAGTCCAATGCTGCTTCCTCCAATCACTAAATGAATACCAAATTAGATAACTATTGAAAAGAGAAGAGCACTTTCACCCAGAAAACACCGGTACTTCCAAAACATTAACATATCACTGCATAGGCTAGCAAAATATCATATTCTTCGTCCTTGTGGTGTTGTCAATCAATACTTCCCAGGGTTTGGAAAGGGCAAAGCGAAATGGAGACCACTCACTGGTAAAGAACACCTTTGGAGAGCATCAGGAGTGTCCGTCAGCCTCCACAGTGTGGGATTTTATATTCCCTACTGTGACCCTGCTATATCAGGGAGTGATCTCCATCTCGCTTTGCCCTTTCCGTAACACTGAATAGGATTGATTGACTACTGAACCTGTAATTTTAGGCTGTTTAGCAATTACCAGATAAAGAGTTGACTCACAAATGTAGAAAGTTTTTTTGGGGACCAACAAAAGAAACACATTTAATAGACAATGGTAAATAGTTGAATTGCATTCTCCAGAAACTGGAAAGTGTGGGAGTTAGTTTCTTTCTGGTATTTATGGAGGGACAATTACCAAAGCTCATGTTTGCCAAAGCTTGATGAAGGCAGAATAAGTTTAAACAAATTTGTGGTCACTTAAAAAAGCTTGAGTTAAAGCATAGATGCACTTCATTGTTAGTCTTTACTCTTTTTATGTTTCCTTATTTTTTCTTTTCTCTGCTTGTTAGATTGTGTTCAGTATTTGTTGTCAAATTTCAGTGTTTACATGTAGTTTTGGTTTACTCCTAATAAAATGATAATGGACAAAACACGAGCCAACTTTTCTTAACAACTGAAGGACAATTGCAGGTGATTTGGACAATCAGAATTCCTCAAGACAGTAAACCAACTGCAGATGCTTCTTGAAACAGAAAAGAAAACTAATCTATTCAAGCATAAACTGGATTTTTTTCTGTAATGCTTGGAATGGTAACTGTACTGTGGAATGTGCTGGATGATGTCCTCACCAAAAAAGACGTTTTCCTGTTGCTACTCATCATACTAGATCTGTATGATGTTATTGGCAATAAGAACATCTACAAACACTTACTGACCTACGCCACTCCATAGAACATTTTTCAGGATGTCAGGGGCACACTGGGAAACTATATTATGGTTTGTATGTGGTTAGTGGCTAAATGAGAACTAGCAGTTTGAAGATTAATTGATGTAAGAGTGAGGTGTTGCCTTTAGATCACTACTATTTGCTCATTGCCTTCTTTTAAGGATCTTTCCCACTTGTGAAATTGGCATACCAAAGCTGAAATGAAAAGCACCTAGACGGTGTAGATATTGCTGACTGAGAATTCACACCCAGAAACCTAAATCTTCCAGCGGTCATTCTTTTAAAGTCTGCAATTGTGATCCGTCCTTCCTTTTATTCTACTGATACAAAGTCCATGACTGTAACTGTAAAATACCATGGTGCGTCAAATCTTTGATTGGAAAAAAAGATCCATTTACCTCTTTCTTCACATATCAATATTGGCATCCATTGAGTAAACAGAAACAGTAAATAATGTACTAAGTTGATGATACATTTGTGGGAATTTTTGACAGTGTTTGAAAATGAACCTTGCCACCTATGCAAATGTCTTAAAGTTTGAACTAAATACTGTGATCTTGAAGCAGTCGCATTCTCTTTTATTGAAACACTATTCAATTTGGAGCAGATTTCTTTATTATCCACTGACATCCCAAGTGTTAATTGTTTTTGCTTATTTTGACCAAACAGATTGAGTTAAGGCAAGTTCCCAATAAAAAGCATACATTGAGAGCATTGTTTCATTCTTCACCTGAAAAACGCACCTATCAAGCATGCACACATGGTTGTTGGGCAAAGGCAATGCTGGATTAGTTAATCTCAGCTGCTACATAAATGTACCTACATCTAAACTGTCCTCTATTCAGGCTCAGCTACAGAAGTATTGATGTGCGGTTTATTTTTTTTTAAGTGTTGCTGTTCCCTTATGCTGGAAACGGGACAAGAAGAGGACATATTCACTTAAGAGCTAATAGCTCTATTTTTCTTTGGTAATGATACCAAGCCTCCCAAAAAATGTACCCCATGGTATCCAATTCTACATAAATGATTTGCGACAAAGCCTATACATGTTTTGTAACTAGCTGGCACATTCCGATTATGTTCCTGAATTAGTTATTGGATGATGGGTTACTTCGTAAATCCCAATATATTTTATGGGATTTAGATTTTGACGGACGGGATGACCATCACTGTTGTGACGCAGTCACCCATCAGCCAATATCTAAATCAGGCCCAATATTTAGTCAGTAAAATTTCTGTCAATCTATTAATCAAATTCACAAAACTGAACAAAATTAAAACACATTTACACTCATAGCTATATATTTTGAGGTATATATGAACTAAGGGCCTCATAACAAGTTTGGCAGTCCAAGGACAGCAAAACTCGCATTGATGGTTAGACCATTGCACTCCTGACAGTCAGACCGCCAGATAATGATCCTGCCATAGGACCGCCAGGAGCCCGATGCCTCTGCTGGGAACAGGGATCTTGACTGGTTGGCGGCAGTCGGAGTCATGGTCAGCCACAGCAGTGCCAAGATTTTCTGTTCTTTTTATTACGAGCAAACGTAGGACATCAAGCATAAGCACATTTTTCAAAGTATTCCAGCTGCACAATTAGTAGATGGCTACTGCTGAAAGATAAAACATGATTGTGGTGGTGTAAGTGTGGAAGGAAGCTTTCGACTTTCATGGACTTGGTAAAGAGGGAGGTAATTGACCTCATCTTAAAACCTGGCTTGCAATTGTTATGGCAACCCTGCTTTCTTCAATTCAAATAAAACCAAATTAAACTAATCGTCACTCTCAAGATTCTCCTCTGGGCAGGATTAATCCTACTTAGACATCTCATGGAGATGGCAATGGGGTGCAGACCCTCTTGGTCTGGTCTCACCTGTTCTTTATATGTCTTTTAACACTTCCTGACCTCCAGGAGTATCCCTATTCCGTCTGCATCTACATTGTCTGACCATTTAGCCCTTCAGATACCTCCACCATTAGGCACCGAGTCATTGCTCAGCTCCTGATTTACATAGCACACTCTGAAGTAGAAGCATATTGTAACCAAGCTGTACAACTATGCTAGCCAGTGCGTCTGATAAACTAAAGTTACTTGGAACTGCTATGGATCACTTGAGATGACCTACTAGGTAAATATATTTGTTATGTGGCAACTGCTCGAGTATGGTTCTTTATACATCTCTCAATTTGTCCAAAGACTGTGAAGTAAAATAAAGCGAATTCCCTCTACTAAATGAGTAAAAGTTACCTTCACAAAATCCTTATCGAAAAGAGTTAATGTCAAGTCTATATTATAAAACATTCATTACAGTTTGCTAACGTTTCCCTTCCAATAATACTTCAATTCTACGTTCTATGGTGCCGGTGACTATATTTTTGTTCAAGTTACTGTTAGAAAATTCTCTCATGTGAGATTCAGGTCTATCCAGAGTTATGATGCAAAAGTACGCATGTCATTTTTATCTGTTACTGGCGTTTCATATTGGAAACAAACACGGACGGATAATACAGATTGAATTAGTATCGGTGGAATTTTGCACCAGCATTTCTGTTTTATCTAAAGTGACGTCAGCAACACGGTCTTATGACAATTTGCATCAGCAATTTGCATCAGCAGGACAGTCCAAAATCGCGGTCACTCAAACTTTAACGTGCACAAGTGCAACCTGTGTAATCCAGAAATGCTACGCAGATTTGGACAGGTATGATTTTTGTCACTTGCCACATAATTTTTCAAACCTTCGACACAAATGCTGTATGCACATCCTTGTGATGCAAAGCCCTCATTGATAACAACACATTGTGCATTTTTTCGTTTTGTGAATGCAAAATCTTGAATAATTGGCGTAAATTGACAACAGTCTCCACTGATTACATTAACATAAGACATGCATCGATGATACTATATTTAAAGTATTTTGGTCTCAGCTATCTGTCTGCAATGATAGTACAAATGCTAGAAACAGCATAACATAACAAAAATAATTATAAAATTTATTAACTAATCCAGAAATTCGTTTGCAATATTTATTCATGAAAGCGTGAAATTGGATATCTTTTGTTCTTTCCTTTAACGGGCTGATAAATGCACTTGTAGTATTAACGTATGGTGTTGCATTAATAAAACATTGGTATCATTTTAATTTTAATTCATAAAAGGAATAAAAACATGTTTCATTTTCCAAGAATCACTTGACTAGGGTTTGGATTAGTTCTTGGACTCTTTTCTAGCAAATGCTAATTCTAAAAATATAATATTAGAGGTTTTTTTTTTGCAAAATCAATACTTTATTATACAATAATTGCATCTCAGGTTTAATGCTCATCAGGAGGCTGTGCGGAATGGAGCACGTGGCTGGGGTTTGTAGGTGCAAATGGCGGTAGCATGACCTGGAAAGTTATCAGAAAACCGACCCCCGGAAAACAGCAACTGTCCAGTTAAAAATGCTTTGAAAAGTGCCGCGTTAATAGCGAAATTAAATTGCTCGAACAACTGTGTCAAATCGGTGATTTTTTTTACTCTAGATATGGCTATAATTCATTATGTAGACATTCTTTTGTTTTTATTCTTCTATAACGCTTTTATTATTATTCTAAAAAACATTACAACAGAAATGTGCAGTTTTTAATTGTTTACCGTGGGATTGATAGGTTCGTGTTTACACGTTCTATGCAGACTCTCTTCTGAATTGAGTCAAATAACAATTTATTTCTCATTACTGACTGAATTTTACTGTACTTTTTACAAGAATGTTTGGGGTTCAGTCTAATTGGTAGTTTGTAGCAAGTATAGAGGTGTTTGAGAATCTATGTCCACGTTAAGTTGGGTAAATGTATTACACTGGAAAATAAATGCATGCTGTCATAACAGATTAGAAACGTACCCTCGAGAGTTTTGCAATGACAAAAGATTAAGGATACACTTTTTTTACTACGATCAGCTCCATATTTACTGTGATTTTAACAGCTAGTCTGAAAAGCAATGGTCCATGTTACTTATGCCATTAATTTGCAGAAATCACACTATATCTAGAGATAATAGTATTTTTTATGGGGAATATTATAGTGGTATTGGGCCCCAAAGGAAATGAGCTGTGCAAATCTTAGCAAATTATGTTCAGAGGCCTTATGACCATGAGCTAAACTTTTGTCCACAAATAGTAAATCCTTCATTTAGACCGTAGCAATTAGCAAGAGATATGTTTCTCCAATAAATGCTGTGCTGAAAGGCTGTCTTTTCCTAGCTCAGGATGTGGATTTATGGGCCAGAGACGTGAGCGAGTCTGTTTCTGAAAAAAAGCTTTGCAATGAACCAGAAAATCTACATTTTACAGCAGTTTACTTCAGCATATTTTTATATAGTTCAAAGTTGTTATCGCAAGTACTATAGAACGCATAATATGTATATATCCAATTGGCACGTATCCACATATCTTATAGCAAATTAGGTATTTGAAAAAGGGCTGTATTGACTCGAGCAAGTATTTGTTTCATGTTTGGTACCTTCTGCCATAAGTTAAAAAAGCACCAGCATGGTTGGAAATTTGACCATGGAATAAAGAACTATGGCACAGATTCACAGAAATTGGTGCAGTGCTCTGTCAAAATTTGCAGCGCCGCGTATCACGACACTTTAAATGCAGGGATGCTCCATATTTACAAAAATGTGGCACACCCTTCTGTTTCCACCTGCACCGGTGCTAAATTTAGCTGCCAAAGCAGGCATCCTTGCACCATAGTGCAAGGGTGTCTGCGTAGACCGTATATGTTGTTTATGTGCAGGAAGGTGTGCCTTCCTGCACATAAACAATCTACAATGGTGATTTGGCACTTCTTTGAGTGTTGCAGTGTGCAGTACTCATAGAAGTACCAAATCATCATTTTTGAATGACTGTTTATGTGCAGGGAGGGAAAACTTCATGCACATAAAAAATCATTCATGGCCTTTTGCTCTTTTTGTAGCACACAGAAAAAAGCAAAAATGAGGAGGAATAAAAGTATTCCTCCTCATTGCGCCATGTTAACGCCACCCCTGGGGTGCTGTTAGTTTAAGGTGCTACCAGAGATTTATGATTTCTCGCCAATCTGGGACAGCGTTAAAAGCAACGGGGTGCTGTGGTGGAACGTCCACAGCAACACCCACTGCATTACCCTCTGCTGTAGAAAACTGTGTCAGAGGGGCCCATATTTACAAGAAGGCGTTGAGCCACTTAAAGTGTAAATATGGTGCAGTGAACAGCACCACCGGGGCGTCACTAAAAGCAACACTCTGGTGGCGCTAGGGCCTAGTAAATCTAGCCCTATGTGCTTGACATCAATGTGTTTTTATCGAAAATACCTCTCCAGAGAATTGACACTGTCTTGCACTCTCTGAGTGCTGGAGCTGAAACATGCTGCTAACGCCACACACACAAGTTTGCACGATAGTGCAAGGATGTCTGCGTGAGTTGAGCATAGGTTTTGAACTGGAAGGGTACCTTTCACACTAACATTAAAGCATTTCGTACTTTGAATGTGTGCTGTACAGTACAGCCACATAAAAAATCAGCAAAGACAAGAGAAATAAAAACATTTCGCCTCAATAGCACCTGCTTGCTCACCAGATGCCGCTCTAGTCTATACACTTCCGTTGTACTGGCAGGTGGCCATGTTTAAATAGTATTGTAAGCAATCCAAGATGGCTTTCTGAGCATCCTTAAGTTTCCAAAGAAATTGCAAGTGAGTACTTCAGGCTCGTTTCATAAAGGTTTTGGTAAGAGTAGATGATACTCACTCTTAGCTACTCCTGTTTTTTTACAGCATAAAGTAGAAAGAAAAGAGTAGTTTTTGATCACTCCTGCCTTACTAATGCAATTCAGGAATAAGTCACAGGTAGTAAAAGACTAAGGGGGTTATTCCAACTTTGGAGGAAGTGGTAATCTGTCCCAAAAGTGACGGTAAAGTGACGGATATACCACCAGCCGTATTACGAGTCCATTATATCCTATGGAACTCGTAATACGGCTGGTGGTAAATCCGTCACATTTGGGACGGATTACCACCTCCTCCAAAGTTGGAATAACCCCCTAAGTCTAAGCAAATTCTTTCTGAATCAGGCCTTTGGAATTCAAGAGTGTCTCAAAGCTGAGTCATCCTTAATTATTTCATCCATTATTTTTTCTTTTCGAATGATACAATGTCTGAATTAAGCCTGATCACTTCTGTGACGATATTCCATCATCTGGCACTAGGCAAGGGAAGCCAGGAGAATGCTTGAGTTACAGCAACATTGGGATCTAGACTGCTAAATCCTTTTCTCCATTAATAAATATTCTCATCATATTCTGTACATATATTTCACCATCTTCCTCTTATTTTTCTAGAAGTACTATAATTATAATGCTTGAATGTCTCGAAAATATCTTGTTTTGGATACATTACTATTTCTTTTAACAAAG
Organism: Pleurodeles waltl; assembly: GCF_031143425.1. NCBI lineage: Eukaryota > Metazoa > Chordata > Amphibia > Caudata > Salamandridae > Pleurodeles > Pleurodeles waltl. Next base: position 451,015,146 of record NC_090444.1, read on the forward strand.
TGTTCAAAATAAAAATTTCAGGACCTGGATTCCTTTCTGTACATCATTACAAAATGTACCTTCATTTGATTATCACAACTTAATTTCAGAAGATCATAATTTAGTTATTTGGCATGCTATTTCTATCTTTATTTGCATTGAATGTTGTCTGTAAACAAAGGTCTTTATTACCAATTAAATTGCCTTCTTTATCACCCTTGACATGGATTAATCATCTTCTTTTTCACCCATTATTGGCTCATTGCCGTCTTCTATTTATTTGTACTATCTACTATTTTATTTTTATTTTATTAAGTGTTTCATTCAGAAGAGATGTCTTATTCTTATCCTCCCTTCTCTTCCTCTGTGCTTTTCTCTGGAAATAGACGATGTTTCATAAGAACTTTGCAGACATACTGTATTAGCCTGAATAAAAAATGGCACAATATAAAAATAAATATTAGGGGTGGGTGAAATCACAATTGTGTGAAATTTCATGAAAATGCTATGAAATGCCATGTAAAGTTGTACAATTCATTTAGGGGCATCTCATCGAACAGTTGAACAAAAGAGCATCCCTCCTGTTCATTAGTCATGAAAAATACCAGCAGGAGACTGCTGGAAGAAGAAAATGCCTCCCTTGAAACACTTCCTGCTGTAACCAGGGTGCTGTGCGCAAAAAGCATACATTTGTGTCTTTGATTTTTTTTTTTAAATTCACACAAAGAGGCTGCCTTGAATTTCATGGTTATAGTAATTAATGGGCACTTGTCTATATATTACTTAAAATGATCACCATGAAAAGATTCAATACTAATAATTTAATTAAATAGACTTCTCCAAGTTTCAGAGAATAAATGAGTTGTGGAAAAAAGTGTTTGTACTATTACTGTTAAGTAAAACACAAATACTAATGCAAGGACTAATGCAATACTAATGCAAGGAAGGGTTTAAAACCACATAACACAATGTTCGTATTCAAAATATTATGGGGGTCATTCTGACCCTGGCGGTCGGTGATAAAGCGACGGCCAACCCGCAAACAGGCCGGCGGTCAAAAAAATGGAATTCTAACCCTGGCGGGAACCGCCAACACAGACCGCCACTTTAACGCTCCGACCGCCACGGCGGGACCGACAAACAGCGCGGCGGTGACCGCCAACAGGCAGGCGGCAGACAATGTACCGCCCACCCTATCACAACTCACCAATCCACCACCTTTCCCGGGGCGGGAGCCCCGCCGATAAAAACACGGCGGAAACAGACTACGAACGGGAAAACGCTCACCTAGACACACTCCACGAGGAAGGAGGACAGCATGGAGCCCGAATTACACATCCTACCAGCTATTGTCTACTTGCTCATCTACCAGGAGTACGAACGCCGGCGCAGACGACAACGGTGAGTACTGCACCTACGACACAGGCGAGGGGGGAGGAGGAAATTTACGGGCACACACATGCGCCATACACCCAACCCCCACCACAAATACCTACACCCCAATGCCGAGCAACAAGTCAGAGTGACACCACACAAACCCCCCGGAATAATGCAAAGACACAATTTAAATGATCTATAAAATATATGTATAAATAGCTCCATTGAAGGAATGGCAAATATGCCATATAAAAGATACAAAAATAAGGAATGAACATAGGCAACAATATGTCCATAGGCAAAAAGTCCGGCACATTCTGTGAAAGTTCCATAGTCCGTGGGCCAATGTTCACAAACACATGGGCAAAGCCCACACAGGAGATCAGATACCATTGGAGAGAACACTGCAGGGGCATCAGACGATAAAACTACAGGCACCTCAGGGGGAAGGGAAGGGGGGGCACCTCAGCCACATGAGTCTACGACACCAGATCCACGAGGGGCCTCCATGCCCACTGTCCCATCCTGGGGAGTGCAAAGCCACAGTCCATCTAATGGATTACAGACTCCACAGTTATTGGAGGAGGCATGGTGCCCAGAGTGCTTCCTGAAGCCCTGCTCGACACAGAACCGGCACTGTCAATGGGCCAGCGGTGCTTGAGATGAAGGGCCCAGCGGAGCCGTGGTTGAGATGAAGGGCCCAGCGGAGCGGTGCTTGAGATGAAGGGCCCAGCGGAGCGGTGTTTGAGACGGCGGGGCCCAGCGGAGCAGTGCTTGACAGGAAGGGCCCAGCGGAGCGGTGCTTGAGATGAAGGGCCCAGCGGAGCGGTGTTTGAGATGGCGGGGACCAGCGGAGCGGTGCTTGACAGGAAGGGCCAAGTGGACCGGTGCTTGAGATGAAGGGCCCAGCGGAGCGGTGTTTGAGACGGCGGGGCCCAGCGGAGCGGTGCTTGACAGGAAGGGCCCAGCCGAGCGGTGCTTGACAGGAAGGGCCCAGCTGAGCGGTGTTTGAGATGAAGGGCCCAGCGGAGCGGTGCTTGAGACGGTGGTGCCCTGTTCAGCGGTGCTTGACAGGAAGGGCCCAGCGGAGCGGTGCTTGAGATGAAGGGCCCAGCGGAGCAGTGCTTGAGACGGCGGTGCCCTGTTCAGCGGTGCTTGACAGGAAGGGCCCAGCGGAGCGGTGCTTGACAGGAAGGGCCCAGCGGAGCGGTGTTTGAGATGAAGGGCCCAGCGGAGCGGTGCTTGAGACGGCGGTGCCCTGTTCAGCAATGCTTGACAGGAAGGGCCCAGCGGAGCGGTGCTTGAGATGAAGGGCCCAGCGGAGCAGTGCTTGAGACGGCGGTGCCCTGTTCAGCGGTGCTTGACAGGAAGGGCCCAGCGGAGCGGTGCTTGACAGGAAGGGCCCAGCGGAGCGGTGCTTGAGACGGCGGGGCCCAGCGGAGCGGTGCTTGACAGGAAGGGCCCAGCGGAGCGGTGCTTGACAGGAAGGGCCCAGCGGAGCGGTGTTTGAGAGGAAGGGCCCAGCGGAGCGGTGCTTGAGATGAAGGGCCCAGCGGTGCGGTTCTTGACAGGAAGGGCACAACGGAGCGGTGTTTGAGATGAAGGGCCCAGCGGAGCGGTGCTTGAGATGAAGGGCCCAGCGGTGCGGTTCTTGTCCCGGCGAGGCCCTGTTCTGCGGTGCTCCTCCCGGTGGGGCCCGTTCAGCGGTTCTTGTCCCGGCGGGGCCCTGTTCAGCGGTGCTCCTCCTGGCGGGGCCCTGTTCAGCGGTGCTCCTCCCGGTGGGGCCCGTTCAGCGGTTCTTGTCCCGGTGGGGCCCTGTTCAGCGGTGCTCCTCCCGGCGGGGCCCTGTTCAGCGGTGCTCCTCCCGGCGAGGCCAGTTCAGCGGTTCTTGTACCGGCGGGGCCCTGTTCAGCAGTGCTCCTCCCGGCAGGGCCCGTTCAGCGGTTCTTGTCCCGGCGGGGCCCTGTTCAGTGGTGCTCCTCCCGCCAGGCCCCTGTTCAGCGGTGCTCCTCCCGGTGGGCCCCTGTTCAGTGGTGCTCCTCCCGGCGGGGCCCTGTTCAGCGTGCTTGTCCTGTGTGTCTAGGGAGCCAGACCTGGCCAAGACTTCCCGCTCATTCACCATCCGAACTTGCGGTCGCGGCGCCCTCCTGTGATGGAGTCCTGGGCCCGTGGGTGTCATCCGTCACACCCGGAATGGGGCTGGTGGGGCCCTCCTGGGCAGCTCGCCTGCTGCCTGACTTCTCCGCCCTGCTGCCCTTGCCCTCCTTCGCTGGAGCTCTGTGGGCCTTGCCTCCCTTGGATGATGTGGCAGGTGACGGGGCAAGGCTACTGTCCTTGGTGGCAGCCGTCTCAGGCTTGTCGCGCCGGACCTTTTTCTTTTTTGTCCTCTTCCCAGGGGGGGGGCTGGCTGTCCCCTTGCTGCTAGCCGATGTCCCTGCCCTAGGATTTGGTGGACTCCAATAGCCCTGCACTATGGTCACAGTAGATGCAGGGCTGGTGGTGGCTGAGGTGCTTTTTTTTGTCTTACCAGATGGAGGGGGTGGGTCAGTGATTGGAACGAGCTCAAGGTTGGAAAGGAAAAGGACTTTGGAAGGACAGGGACGGGTAGGTGTAGTGGGTTTGGGAGTGGAGGAAGAGGATGTGGTTGTAGGAGAGTCAGGTGTGCTGTCTTTGGGTGCAGGTGCTTGTGACGGAGGCTGTCGTGAGGTGGATGGCTGTTGGGTGGGTGGCTGCCTGCGTTTGTGTGCTTTGGAAGAGGGGGTGACAGACACACTGGAAGAGGACACAGGGGACGTGTAAATGGCAGTGGGGGTGGTGACTGCACGTGTGCAGACTGTAATGGAGGGTGTACTGGTGATGGAAGTACTGGCTGATGGTGGTGTGCATACAGGTGTGAGTGGAGACGTCACAGGGAGGGAGGAGGGAGATGAGGAGGTGGGGGACACAGAGGTGGTAGTGACTGTTGGCATGTCTGCATCTGGATGTTGCTTGGGTGAATGCTTGTGGGATCTGTGGTGCTTATGTCTGGATGAGCTGCCCTTGGGTGTAGAGGTGTGTGCAGGCTGGTCTGATGGTGTGGATGGGATAGGCAGAGGAACAGGAGACTGGGACTGGGTGGAGGGAGTCAGAAGAGGGAGGCTGGAGACAGGGACAATGGCTGCCGTCATTGCTGAGGCCAGAGCGTTGAACGATCGCTGATGGGCAGCCTGACCCGAATGAATGCCCTCCAGGTATGCATTGCTCCGATGCACCTCCCTTTCTACACCCTGGATGGCATTCAAAAGGGTAGACTGCCCAACAATGAGTGTCCTGAGGAGGTCAATGACCTCCTCACTGAGGGCAGCAGGGGTAACTGGGGCAGGGCCTGAGGTGCCTGGGGCGAAGGAGATGCCCGCCTTCCTGGGCGAGCGGGGACGTAGCGAAGGCTGAGGGGCTGCTGGGAGGGCGGGGCTGGTGCGCTGGGTGGCGGCTGCACCTGTTGTGGCGGTGGGCACGGATGTTGCCGCCACCGCTAGGGAGCTCCCTTCCGAGGACGTGTCGGTGTCGCTGACGTCTCCACGGGTCCCCGTTGTGGAGCCCCCCTCGCCCTCCGTCTCACTGGTGTACTCGGAGTCTGTTGTATAGCCCTCCGGGGCCATGTGAGATGCAGCTCCCTCGTGCGCCGATGCCCCTTCTCCTCCGCCTGATGATGCTAATGCACACATGAACAGGAAGACAAAGAAAATGGGGGGGGGGAGAAATGAAGACAGGTTGAGTGCATGCATTGGCAACACCATTGTCGGAGAGGACAGACACAGAAGCCCCCTGAACTAGGCCGCGCAATGGGGGTACACTACTCAGTTATTGTGACTAGGCCTACGGGTCTATGGACGACAAATGCACACATGGGTGAGGCCGGACCATGGATAACTGTACTTGGCACCCTACAGAGGTGGGGGGCGGGGGCACAGGGCCGTGTCTAACGGAGGGGCCTAGCCTACAGAATGCGCCCTGGCCTAGAGATAGCCACAGCCCTCCTCCCCCACCCAGACACCTTTACTGCGCGCAAAGATAGTAGAATGTGCTGATACTCACCCCCTTGTGTCTGCTGTGATGTCCTCACGCGCCCATCCAAATCGGGGTAGGCCACCGCCAGGATCCGGGACACCAGGGGGGTCAATTGGTGGCTGGCACCCCTCCTACGTTGGGAGGCCATCCCCAGCAGAGACTCGGCGGTCTTTCTGGTCCCGCGGCGGATGTCCTCCCACCTCTTTCGGCAGTGGGTGCCCCGTCTGTTGTGGACCCCCAGGGCCCGGACATCCTTGGCGATGGCACGCCAAATGTCATTCTTCTGATGGGCGCTGACCTATGTGACATGTACAGGGTGGTAAAGGAAATCGCATCAGTTTTCTGCCTGGTCAATGTGAGTGTCCCCCCCCTCCACAACCTTGCCATGTGGCAAATGCTCTCATCTTTCGTGCGTTGCACTCCTCATTCGCTCCCCTCCCCACCATCTTACATACACCCCACTCAACACAGGCATAGCCCATTCAACGTGCACCCTGTGTACTAACCTGTTGGTCTGGAGGACCGTAGAGTAGCACATACTGGGGGAGGACCCCATCAACAAGTTTCTCCAATTCTTCGGCAGTGAAGGCAGGGGCCCTTTCCCCAGTCGCAGCAGCCATTGTATCTCCCAGACCGAGGTCACAGCAGCACTTGCAGTATAGGTCCTCTCCTGTGGATGATCAGGTCTCGAATGATTAATCAGATAGAAAATGGCGGTCACGCCCGCGGCGGTGCGTACCGCGGCGGTGCGTGCCGCGACCGCCGGCGAACATCGTCATTGGCTCCTGAGACCCATAGGGTTCAATGTTAACCAATGCTGCTTTGCGCCACGGTCTTCGACCGCCTACCGCCACGTGTGCCACGCCAGCGCAGTGACCTCACATCCCACTGTCACACTTCACAGGTCAGGCAGCCGCCATTTCAAGGGCCCACATGGCATGATTTCTACTGCGTCACACAGGCCTAGGCCTTGCATTGCCACTCATACAAGCCGTTCCATGCATAGCGATTCTGTACTGTGCAAGCTGTGTGAACGAACCTGTGGGTTGCTTGACTCTGTGCTCCATGTTGTCCTTCCTAGGCACCGTCCGCTGGGACTTGCGAGGAGAAGGATGAATCCTCCCGTGTACCGACAGCTGGTGGACCTGTCGACAATGGAAGAAAGACATATCATACTTACATACCGGCTTGACAGAGCAACTATACATGAACTATGTGCCCAGCTGGAGCCAGACCTGATGTCCCCCATCCGCCAACCCACAGGGATTCCCCCTCTGGTGCAGGTTCTGTCAGTACTCCATTTTTTGGCAAGTGGGTCTTTTCAGACAACAGTGGCCATATCATCTGGGATGTCTCAGCCTATGTTTTCAAAGGTTTTATCCAGAGTGTTGTCTGCCCTGATGAAATACATGCGGAGCTACATTATTTTCCCTGAGGTGGGCGAATTGGCTACAGTGAAGGGTGATTTCTATGCCCTTGGACATATCCCCAACATCATTGGGGCCATTGATGGGACCCATGTGGCTTTGGTTCCCCCCAAAGACAGTGAGCAGGTGTACCGAAACAGAAAAAGTTATCATTCGATGAATGTCCAGGTGGTCTGTTTGGCTGACCAGTACATCTCTCATGTAAATGCCAAGTTCCCTGGGTCAGTGCATGACGCTTATGTCATGCGAAATAGCAGCATCCCTTATGTGATGGAACAGCTACAGAGACACCGTGTGTGGCTAATTGGTGACTCTGGTTACCCCAACCTGTCGTGGCTACTGACCCCAGTGAGGAATCACCGGACCAGGGCAGAGGAACGGTACAATGAGGCCCATGGGCGATCTAGGAGGATCATAGAAAGGACCTTTGGGGTCCTGAAGGCCAGGTTTAGGTGCCTGCATATGACAGGGGGATCCCTCATGTACTCACCAAAGAAGGTGTGACAGATCATCGTGGCCTGCTGTATGCTTCACAATCTTGCATTGCGACGCCAGGTGCCTTTTCTGCAGGAGGATGGTCCAGATGGTGGTGTTGTTGCAGCTGTGGAGCCTGTGGAGAGTGAAGAGGAGGAAGACGACGGGGACGACACGGACAACAGGGATACAGTCATACAACAATACTTTCAGTAGCACACAGGTAAGAAACAGCCACTCCAATTTACATTTACTTGAGGCCTCATGCGTATCCACTGTCTGTGTTTCCCCCCAGTTCCGATTAACTGATTTGTGACTTTCCCTTCCCTTTTCAGAGCTGTATGACCCACTGCCTGACTTCAGCTTTGTTTGCCCATGGACTAAAGCTTATTGAAATTGGTATGTTGTTATCACAAAGTAACTGGACATTATTGAACCGTCATGTGTAATACATTTGTTAAGAATACAAGCAGACTCCTGTTTATTTAAGTGGAATAAGTGATTTATTTTAAGTGCTACATATAGGTAAATGATTGGGAAGCGGGGATGGGTGGGGGTGGAGTAATGTCCATGGCAGAGTCCAGTTCTCAGTCGCACAGGTGCATTGTCCATATGCCTGTGGAAGGATGGAGCAGGGGCAGTTCAAGGTTGGACAGGGTGACAATGTGGGACAGTGGGATGACATCAGGGGGTATCTTAGGCTGGCGGGGGTCTTGCAATCCTACTCTGTCTTCTTGTGAGATCTCAGGTTCCGCTTGCGGGGTGGTTCTTCTTCTGCAGGAGGTGGGGTTCTGGTGGCCTGTCGTTGTGTGGGGGCCTCCTGTCCACTAGCGCCTGCGGAGGTGGTAGGCTGTTCCTGGCCCGGGCTAGTGACAGGGGCCCTTTGGGGTGCCACATGGTCCCGCAATGTGGTGACGATCTGGGTAAGGGCCAGGACGATGGTCCCCATTGCGGAACCGATGTTCCTCAGTTCCTCCCTGAACCCCATGTACCGTTCCTCCTGCAGTTCCTGGATCTCCTGGATCTCCTGGAACCGGGCCAGTACCGTCGCCATCGTCTCCCATGATGGAGGAGAGGGCCTCTTGGAGAGTCGGTTCCCCGGGCCTGTCCCCCCCCTGTCGCACAGCAGCCCTTCCAGTTCCCCTGTGTTCCTGGGCCTCTGTCCCCTGGCCGGTGTGCCCATTACCACTGCCCCCAGGTCCCTGTTGTTGTTGGGGTGGTGGGTCAACCTGGGTGCCCTGTAGTGGTGGACACACCGCTGATTTACGTGCCCTGGAGACAGAGGCATGGGCCCGCTGGGTGGGAGCTGTGCTGGTGTTCCCAGAGGGGGTTGGGTCTGGTGTAGCCTGTGGCTGTCTGTGGGGAACCAACTGTCCAGAGGTCCCCGATGGGCCGGGCTGGTCGTCTGGCTCCAGGGAGACAGAGCTGCTGTCGTCACTGGGGGCCTCTCCTGGGGGTGGGATGGAAATCTCTCGACCCTCCGTGGCGGTGTGGTGGCGTTCGGGTCCTGCAGGGGTATAAAGGTATGGTTATTGCTTCTGTGTGTGGCATTTCGTGTGATGGGTGGGTGTCCGTGTACCCATGTGCAGGCATTTCCTTGTGGGGGCTTTTGTGAGGGTGGCTTGTGGGGGTGATGTGTGTGTGCAGTGGGCATGCTTTGGTGATGGGTGTCCATGCTTTGGGGTCGCATGCAGGGCTTGGTGTTGGGATGGGTGGGTTGTGATGGTGAGGCTTTTGCTAGGGGTTGGTGTGATGGGGGAGGGGGTGAGGGTGGGGGTATGATTTGGCATGCAGGTGGGGTGGGGGTGGGAAGCAGTAGTGAAGATTTGCCTTACCAGAGTCCATTCCTCCGCCTACTCCTGCGAGGCCCTCAGGATGCAGGATGTGCAAGACTTCCTCCTCCCACGCGGTAAATTCTGGGGGAGTATGTGGGGGTCTGCCGCCAGTCTTCTGCACCGCTATGTTGTGCCTTGATACCATGGAACGCACCTTCCCCCGTAGGTCGTTCCATCTCTTCCTGATGTCCTCCCGATTGCGTGGATGCTGTCCCACCGCGTTAACCCTGTCCACTATCCTTTGCCATAGCTCCATCTTCCTGGCAATTGTGGTGTGCTGCACCTGTGCGCCGAAGAGCTGGGGCTCTACACGGACTATTTCCTCCACCATGACCCTGAGTTCAGCGTCACTGAACCTGGGGTGTCTTTGGGGTGCCATGGGGTGGTGTGGTTGAGGTGTGGGGTGGCGTTTGTGGTGATGAGTGTGGTGCGTGTGGTGGTGTGTGGTGTTTGGTGCGTGGATTCTGTGTGGGTGATGGGGTTGTGTGCCTCTGTGTTGTGGGATTCTCTATTCTGTGCTCTGTCTCTAGCCTTCGTCAATGATTTCGGGTCGTAGGGGCTTGTGGGTGATGTGGGTGTGTGCTTTATATTGTGTTGGGTGTGTGGGAGTGGTGTTAGTATGTGTATCAGGTGTGTGTATTTCGAACTGACCAATGTGGCTGAGTTTTCTATGTGTGTGTGTATTTTGACCGCGGGGTGTACCGCCAATGGAATACCGCGTTTGAAAGACCGCCGCGTGGATTTGTGGGTCGGAATGGTATGGGCGTATTTCTGTTGGCGTGACGGTGGAGGTTTGGTCAGCGCCATTTTTTCGCTGACCTTTGGTGTGGCGGATTTTTGAGGATGTCGGGTTTTCGGCGGTTTGCCAGTTGCGGGTCAGAATGACCGTGGCGGTTTACCGCGGCCGCGGCGGTGTTATGGCGGCCTTCTGGCCGGCGGTAAGCGCCTTTTACCGCTGAGGTCAGAATGACCCCCTATATGTCTTTTAACCTAGAATTATTATATTTGGTCAGAAGGCAGACCATCTTTTCATCTGCAAATGCAGATATCATCCTATTTCATTTGAATGGTATCGTGTCCTTCTTAGGCTATGTCTAGTAGGAGCAATTTCAATCATCAAGGATTCTATTTTTATGGAAGAAGAGGATTTCCGGTTCTGACATTTATTCTCTTTGTTTTCATTAAACAATCTTTTTGTACACTTACATTGCAATGCTTTATTGAATATACATTGTTTGCATATTGATGCTTGCTTTGTATATTTATTTATTTGGGTTGTTTTCATGTAGTGCTCCAAACCATTCACTCAGGTATCCACCACACATGTTGATGGTCAAAATAGTAATACACCATTTGTATATGCCCTACTACCTAATAAACAAAGTAGTCTCTCGCTGAGGGGGCAGAGAGCTGTATGGAGTGGGCAAATAGATAGCAGAATATAATTAATGTAGCTGCAGAACTTTCAGACAATTGACTATTTTAAGACAAACACCATAACATAGTACCTATAAGTAGGGCTGATTTTGGGAGGAAATATATGATGTTTCTGATAATTCTGCATTTGAAGTTAGCACCTCTGGCAAAGACACTGATATCAACTTCTATTATGGGTTTGGAGCCAATTAAGAGACCTACAGATTTGGTTGTACAAACTACTTTAAGAGAGATACCAATGTAATTTAGAGTTTTTAACCATTCTGATGGGAGATGTTGATGGAAAGAGAATAAGGATTCTGTTTTTTGTGGGCTAAGTTTTAAGTGTCTTGTTCAAGACTGGACCTTTATTAAGCAGGTGCATAGAGTGGGTTTGTTGTTTTTGCAATCCATGCTCCTGTATTTCTGAGTGGGACAATTCTTCCAGGATGGGCAGTAGTTCATCTAGAGACTAGATATACAGGCTGAATAGCAGGATCAAATCTCCGGGAACAGTAAAGGGGCGGGTGTAAATCTGGAGGAGAAGTAACAATTTTCTCTCAGTCAAAACTGTTTCAGAAGTCTGATCTCAACCCTTTGAGGACTAAGGGCCTCATTACGAGGCTGGCAGTCTTAAGACCGCCAGCCCCACGGTGGCAGGCAGGACTGCCGCTGCTGTCGCGGTCCAACCTCCACATTTAGAACCTAGCGGTCAGGCAACCAGGGTTCCGCTGTCTCTGATGAATCAAGAAGATTCAGAAGGGGAGTAAATGATGATCAGATCAGCCCACTTGAAAGCTGTGTTTTCTATAATATTTTGTCTTACAATGAATAATCAAACACTGATCTTTTGACATAAAGGGGAGCTTAGCAATATCGGAGAAGGTTGTAAGGGCTCATTGACATGATATTGATGCAAACAATATAGATTTCCTAAAATATCAAAAAAAGTATTATTTACTAATACCATCTTCCTACATTTAACTAATATTGATTACCCACATATCTCTGTCATAAATATCTATTTTCACTTAAATCAATAGCAAAATTATCAGACTCAGAAAACTCTTGACCTTCAATAAAACAGAAACACAAATATCAGAACATAAAATATTGACTGCAAAAATATCAGTACAAATCAACAGTTTTAAAGCAAAAACATACTAACTAAAACATCTTATATAAAAAATTAACATTAGCCATAAACAAATTCAATCAGTATTCTAACACTATAATATTTATACAATATTAAAATAAACATAAATAACCCATAAAAAGAAAAATAAATGAAAATATCACAATAGAAATACAGATACATATTTATAACAAGCATTATATTTTAAACAGTAAACATTGATTTTATATCTATAAATAAATCATACTTCCATATCAAAGCAAATGAATCACTATATAAAAATAACATAAAATACCCACCAATTAACGAATATCATAAAAGACAATAACTGAAAAAAATTAATGCAAGAGAACACTGACCAATAAAATCACAATGCAAAACAAAGTAAACTGATAAAATTAAGGGATTAAATTAACTAACAATATCAAAGGCACACAAAATTCAATAAATTAATTACCACTCCAAAAATTACCAGAGCTGCAAAAATTCAAGACTCTGCTGGATTTTTTAAAGAGAACCTACAAACATGGGAGGGAAAATATATATGTATACCTTCCAAAGAAAGTGAAACATTTATTTATATTATTAACTAATGGACTACATTTTTCTTAGAATACTAAAATAATAATTATCTAAGTGAGCACTCCAGTACTTTTATGTCTCCTAATACAGATACTACAAAACAATTACCTAAACTTTGAGAAAATATCAAACTGCAGAAAAACAACATAAATTAGATTCCTGGTCAAAGTCTAAAAAAAGTAAATTAATACATTTTAGAAACACAACTCATCCTCAAACAGGTAGAAACTTACTAAGCTCCCTCTGCCCTCACTAACTACCAACACACAAATGTTAAAAATAAAACTAAACACCTTTTTTACTCAAGCAGAAAAGGAAGCAACTGACTCACATTGCATGACCCTCAATTAAAAAAAAAACAGAAAACAAAGACTTCAATTTCCAGCAAAAGCAGACATATAAGTATGAATATTAGCAAACAACACAGATAATTTTGTGTGCAAACGATAAATGTATTTTAACTTTTTAAATATAAAGTGCCAGATATATGGCCCTGAGTTTTGTGAGTTGCAGTTTGCGACTCATTTGCAAAACCAAATGCACAATAGTGTAAATCACACTGTTTGTAATTCCCAATTGGGTCGCGAATGACCTATCTCATTAATATTCATGAGATAGGTTGCAATTTGTGATCCCATTGGGAATGACTGCACTCACAGGAATGGTGGCCTGCTGGGGACAGCAGGCGCCCATGTCTGTGACTACATGTAAATAAAGCAGTTATTTTTTAAAAATGCAACCCATTTACCTTAAAGGAAAACGGGATGCATTTCAATCCAAAAAAAGTTCTTTTTTTTTTTTTTGGACCACTGGAACCACGAGTTACCACAAGAAAGTATGGGGTTCACCGGTGGTGTAGAGCTCAGTATACGGGAGACTGTCCGTGGGCTCTTGGACCTCGTTTGGTTCAGAGAATGCGTGGTGTGGGTGTAGTGGCAAGTGGGGGGGAGGGAATTCCTTTTATGGACTAGGTAGTCTCACACACTATATAGTGTCATGCTTCATCATTTGACACCTAGCCCCATCCAGGTAGGATAATACCACTTGGGCGGACTCAACCTCGCCGTTAAAAGAACGAGAGGGAGTGCGTAAATATATTTTATCTGGAGATAATGGGATCCAGTTAGACTACGGGGATATAAAAGCACCTAGGCAGTCACCTGTGTGTAGTCTACACTTTAATGGTGGTAACTGCTGGTGCGACTAAAAATGGGACGGGACACCACGGTGAGAACAAGGACTCACTGGGTCACCTCACTAAAAGTTGGCCAACATGTTTCTGCCCTCTACTGGGAGCTGGGGAAGGTCTCAGGGCATTCTTCAGGACCTAGGATCCCTAACCATCGTGCAAAATGCAGATAGATAAGACTCCCCTCAAGAACGGGGGAGGGGGAGAAACAACAAAATATTGTCCTGCGTTGATAGAACGGGCCTACCTTAGGCAAGTAACTACATCGCGGAGGCCTGAAGGGATAGAGAAGGTAAATTCTTCAACAAAAAAAACAACCAAAACAACACGCACAACACACTCTATACAAGAATAAAGTATAAATATACATATAAACAAGTGCCACGGCAAGCCAAAGTCATGCGGAGCACACAGTGAAGACAAGGTTCTGAAAATAAACGAGTGTCCTTACCCTAATGATAGAGGCAACTAGCCTCAGTTTCCAGGCGGGGGAGTGTCCCCTTATTGTCACACTCTAGGGGGGGGAGGGAAAAGGGGGAGAGAGGAAACCAAGATGACATCTGTCATAAGATTTAAAAGAGATATAAATGTATATGTGTATATATACTGTGGGACACAGTAGGTGTCCATTAATAATAGTGGGGGAAGGAGGAGATGCCTGGCCCTTGTTGCTAAACGAGGGCTGTGGTGGTGCCTACTGTGTAGGATCAGGCACACACAGGCTGTTGGTATTAGACAAGGTTCATCAAATATAAATATAATGCAAGTAGAACTTAGCTGCCACTAATAATCGTAATTAAACAGGTAAACTACATGTGCACATACAAGTAAATGTAAATGCAATGCAGGTAGAGCTTAGCTGCCAATATTAATCACAATTAATCAGGTAAACCACATGAACTCATACATATAAAGTTTAAAGTGTATACTCAATCATTCAGGCTTATAGGCTTATCTGTATCGTAGCTGGAGGTCCGCCGTACAGCAAGTGCAGAGGCACTTACTGCATGAAAGGAGGCGCTCGCTGTGCGCCTATCCCGACCCCTCGCTGGACCGCTTGAGGAATGGAGTCCAGCGTTGGGGCGGCTTAAATATCCATCCGTTGATTGGGCGCACCTGCAAGAAATTACTCGAGCCGGAAAGAGCCGGTCTCGAGAAGCAGGACACTGTGCTAGTGACGTCGGGCGCTGCCTCCAAGAGGCCGGTAAATGGTGTATCCGGCATCCGGAGGCGGTGCGCATGCGCGCGTGCTGAGGAATCTGGGGAATGTAGTACCCAGATCCAGCGCAAGCCTGGAGAGCCGGAGACAAGTGTCCGGACTTGGGCTTTTGTAATGGGGAGTGGGGGGGTGGGGGTGAGGGGAGAAAGCGGAAAGGGGAAAGGGGAAAAAAAAAGGGAAGGGAGGGGGAAAAAAAGGCAAAGATGAAGGGGAGGGAACGAAAGAAGGGGAAGGGAAAAAAAGAAGAAGAAAGAAAAGGAAAAAAGAAAAAGCAAAAGGTGTGAAAACGGGGTGGAAAAGAACAGGCAGAGAAGAGAGAAAAAAAGGAAAGAGAAGAATGAGAGAAGGCAGAAGTGGGAGAGAAAAGAAAGAAGGTTTAGTAAGAAAGGGGAGAAAAGGGAAGAAGAGAAAAAAACAAAAAAAGAGGGGAAGGAAAACACTGGAGAAGGCAGGGGACGGGGTGGGTAGTGGAGTCGGGGGTAAGAGGATATGAAAAGAAGAGGGAGAACAGGAGGGAAGCAGGAAAAGGGAGAGAGAGAAGGAGATGATTGGAGAGAGGGGGGTTGTAGGGGATAAAAATAAGGAGAGAAGGGGAGAGAGAGAACAGGCAGAGAAGAGAGAAAAAAAAGAGAAGAATGAGAGAAGGCAAAAGCGGGAGAGAAAAGAAAGAAGGTTTAGTAAGAAAGGGGAGAAAAGGGAAGAAGACAAAAAAAAAGAAATGGAAGAGGGGGAGAAAAAGCAAAATAAAAAGTAACGGGTATGAGTGAAAAAGAGGAGCAAGTGTAGGAGAGAGGAGGGAGGAGGTGTCAGAGTCACCAGATCCTCGGGGTCTGTGCACGTTCCCAACACTTCCACCACCACAAGACAGCTCCAATACTCTGATTAGAAATCACACAACGTAGATTCAAGGAATAAATCACGCGACGTGTCAACTTGAAATGCTACCAAGAAAATGTCTTAGAATGGTAGCGCACAGTAAGTTACATTATTTATACACGAGGAAAAAAATCGCGCGTCTTGTCGATTCAAATGCCACCCTGCAAATGCCAAGAAATGGTAGCGCAGAATGAATATCATGAAAAAACACTCAAGGAAAGAATCACACGTGTTGCCGATTCGAATGCCACCATGTAAATGCCAGAAAATGGTAGCGCACAATGAACAGCATGAATTACACACGAGAAGTGAGCCACCATGTAAATGTCAAGAAAAGGTAGCGCGCAATGAACAACAAAATTAAATGCTCATGAAACGAGTTGCACGTCTTGCCAACTCGTAAAACATCATGTAAATGTCAAGAAATATCAGCGCGCAATGAACAACAATGTAATAACGAAGTCAAATCTTTATGGAATAAATTGCGCGTCCTCCCTATTTGCAAACCACCATACAAATTCCAAAAAATGGCAGCGCACAAGTAATCTGTTATTCATTTAAGAATTAAAATCAAGAATATGAAAATTCTCAATTACGGTGTTGGAAAATGTCCAAATACCGTCTTACCGCCTGGAAACAGTGATCACCAATGAGAGATGAGTGCAGAAGACTGGAAAATCCAAATAGGCCGCCGGGACAGGAGCTCAGGAAGAAGCTGCTGCTCTGCACCGGGACCTCTGAATAGTGAGCACTGGATGTTGGGCTGACTCTCTTTTATAGAGTCTTGGCCCAGCCTAGAACAACGCCCAGGCATGTTGCAGGGAAAGTCTCTAGAAGGCCCTGGAAAGGGACCACACCCTAACACACTCTGAATGTCTGCAGCAATACATTGCAAATGTACAGTATTTATAAGCACCTTAAAAATGAATCTTTTGGATGGAATTCTGCAGTGCAAAAGGTTAAACAATAACATATCATCACAATGCATAAATTACATTATCTTGCAAGTGTTGTTTTTTTGCATTCTAGATGCCCGTAGAGCGCGCACTGTCCTGGTGTTGACAGTACTCCCCTCTCCCAGGCGTGCTCTAGGGCCCGGTTTATCTGGATTCAGACGATGAAAGCGTCTCACAAGTACTGGAGCATGAACATCAGATGCGGAAACCCATGAATTACTTTCAGGGCCATAACCTTTCCATGAGATTAAGTACCATAGGTTACGCCCTCTCAGTTTAGAGTCCAACACTTTCTTGACTTCATATTCTTCTTCCCCCTGTACTAGAACAGGAGCTGGATGAGGGCGGACCTTTTGGACTGCCTTTTTTAAGAGGGAAGTATGGAACACTGGATGAATCCGTAATGATTTTGGCAATTGTAGTTTATAGGTCACAGGATTGATTTGCTGAAGAACAGTGTAGGGACCTATAAATTTGGGGTTGAACATGTGCTTCTTCTTGAAGTCTATATGTTTTGTGGAAAGCCACACTTTGTCACCAGGTTGATACTGCGGTCCCTCACAATGTTTCTTGTCATAATCCTTTTTGTATTTTTGTTTGGCTTTTTCTAAATGTTGTTGAATCGATTTCTGAGTTTGATGCAAATGTTGAATGATTTCTGACACAGCTGGAATGAGAGAACTTTCTTGAGGAATTGTGATGGGCAAGGTGTCAGGATGATAGCCAAACAAACCAAAGAAGGGTGTAACGCCAATAGAAGTGTGGAAGGAGTTGTTGTAGGCTAATTCAGCTAACCAGAGGATTGATGTCCATGAATTAAGTTTTTTTTCAGCGTAAGCACGTAGGTATTGCTTCAAAGTCTGATTTAGTCTCTCCGTTTGACCATCTGTTTGAGGATGGTGGCTAGTAGATAGGGTAGATGTCACTTGGAGTGTTTTACACCACGTCTTCCAGAAGTTGGAGGCAAATTGCGATCCCCGATCGGAGAGGATCACTTTTGGCAGTCCATGATAACGAACCACTCTATTCAGTAAGATAGTTGCCAGTTCACTAGAGGTGGGTAATTTCTTACAGGCAATGAAATGTCCATATTTCGTGAGACTATCTACTACCACCAGAATTACTGAATGCTGTTGAACCACTGGCAGACCTGTAATAAAGTCTAAAGAGATGTGTTCCCACGGACGACTTGGGGTTGGGAGTGGGTGTAACAACCCTTCCGGTTTTGAATGACTTGTTTTAGTGCGAGCACAGACTTCGCAGTTGTTTACCATTGTTTTTACATCCTTTGTTAAGGTAGGCCACCAAAAATAGCGTTGGATTAATTCAAGAGTTTTAGGAGTACCAGGGTGACCTGCTGTAGGTATAACATGCAACCAATGAAACACTATCTTGCAAAGTTTGGTAGTGGGCACGAACAAACGAGCATCGTGAAAGGGTAATCCTTGCTTGATTGATCTTTTCGGACCTGCTTGGGCCCACGCCTGCCATTTTTCAACAGTGAATGAATTGCGGATGTCTTCAAAGAAATCTTCTGTTTTTATGATACATAGGACCTTGTCAGGAGCAATGAAAGCTCTGGAGGTTTGAACTGGTAGACTCTTGGCGGGACAAGGCGTCAGCTTTGCGATTATCTTTACCAGGCCGGAAGGTTACCACAAAATCAAACTCGGCAAAAAACAGCATCCAGCGCAATTGCAGAGGAGTCAAAAGTCTGGCAGAACTCATGAATTGAAGATTGCGATGATCAGTATATACTGTGACAGTATATTTTGCTCCCAACAAATGATGTCTCCATTCTTTAAAGGTGTCACGAATCGCCAGAAGCTCTTTTTCAGCGATGACATAGTTCTGTTCAGCTTCGTTCAACTTCCGAGACATGTAAGCTACAGGATGAAGCTGACCAGTGTCTTTGTTTCGTTGTGACAAGACTGCTCCTATCGCCACATCTGAAGCATCAGCTTCCACCATGAAAGGTCGATCCGCACCTGGATGAGTCAAGACTGGGGCAGTGGAGAAAGCTTCTTTCAAAGTTGAAAAGGCTTGGTCTGCTTCTGGGGACCATACACAATTTTCTTTCTTTCTTAATAACTTAGTAATTGGAGCCACTGTCTGGGAGAAATGATTGATGAACCTCCGATAAAAATTTGCAAAGCCCAGGAAACATTGTACATCACGAACAGTCTTTGGGATGGGCCATTCAGATACGGCTTTTACTTTCCTTTCTGCCATCACCATACTTTGAGGGGTAAGGATAACCCCTAAAAACTCAACTGTGGTAACATGAAACTCACACTTGGTTAGCTTGCAATATAAATGGTGTTTACGAAGGGCTGCCAAAATTTTCTTGACATGTTGAACATGTTCATTCTCATTGTCTGAGTAGATCAAAATGTCATCAATGTAAACTATGGCAAAGATATCGAGGTACTCTCTAAGAACGTAATTTAAGAAAAACTGAAATGCCGCTGGAGCATTGCACAGACCAAAAGGCATGACGGTGTATTCAAAAAGGCCATATCTTGTTTTGAATGCTGTTTTCCATTTGTCATCCTCTCTCATTCTGACCTATTTTTGCTTTCTTTACTTGTTCCAGTAAGACCGGAATTAGAGGCAAAGGATATTTGTTCTTGATGGTGATTTTATTCAAGCCCCTATAGTCGATACAAGTTTGAAGCTCTCCGTTCGCTTTTGGAACAAAAAACAAAGGAGAAGCTGTGGGAGACTTAGAGGGGCGGATTAAACCATTCTCTAAGAATTGATCCAAGTATTTGCGTAAATGTTGATTTTCATGTTCTGACAGGGCATACACACGACAGTTGGGAAGTATCCCCCCTGGGACTAGATCAATTTGACAGTCATAGGATCTATGAGGAGGTAAGTTCTCTGCTTCCTTCTCAACAAATACATCTTCATAAGACGAATACTGTTTGGGCAACTGAACTTCTTTCTCTGCGGCGGTAGCTATGTAAGAATGGCGAACTTCCGATTCTTGAGTCCTTTGGAGACAATGTTCTTTACATAGCACTGATGAGAACACGATCTTTCGTTCTGCCCAATTAATCTCTGGATTGTGATGAGTTAACCATGGCAAGCCAAAGATTATCCCATACTGGGGAGCATGGATCACGTCAAGGATGAGTTCCTCTTTATGTTTCTTTCTTTGATTTTTACCTTCACAAATTATTGTCAAGGGGACAGTCTGAAGAGTTATCGGACCTCCAGTCAAGAGTTTTCCATCAACTGCCTGGATGGTTTCTGGGGTCTTCTTTTCAATACATGGGATCCCCCATGCACGAACCAATTGGGCGTCAACAAAGTTTCTGGTAGCCCCAGAGTCGACTAGAGCCTTCTTGAAATAGGTCTTTTTCTTGACCTGAACTCTTATTCCCAATTTTAGATGTTTGGATTGTGAAGGATCCACAGTGACACCCAAGAGCAACCCTTCTCTGCAACTTGGGTGCTTTAGATTTTCCGACTCGACTGATGCATTGGTTGCAACTTTCTGAACTGGGCCTCGCTTGCTGTTTGTTTTGATTGGACAATCTTTGGCGAAATGACCTTTCCGCCCACAGTAGAGACATTGCCCATTTTTTCTGAGTAGGTCCTTTTCATCTTCGGTCAAAGGTCTCCTGATGGTTCCAATTTCCATCAGTTCCGGCGTTCTTTCTCACAGAGTTCTTGAGTCTTTGTTATCATGAGCATGCCAAGAATGTTTTTCAGTCTTTTTACGCGTTCCTTTTCGTTCATTTAAACGATGATCAAGCCTCAAGACAAGGTTTATTAAATCTTGACAGTTTGCAGGTTGTGGGTCAATTTGCGCTAAGATGTCTTTTAGCTCCTCTTTGAGTCCCCTGTAAAACAAGGCCGCTTGTTTTTCTTCAGGCCAGGATGTCTCAGCGACCAGCCGATTAAAGTTGGCTAAATATGACACTAAGTACTGATTCCCTTGGCGTAAGTCTAATAATTCACGATCTGCTGACTGTGTTACAGTTCTACGATCGAAAACTCTCTCAAATTCCCGAACAAAATTTTTCCAGTTGTACAACAGGGGACTATTTTTACGCACAAGAGGAATAGCCCATGTAGCTGCATCTCCAGACAGATATGACAACAAGAAAGCTACTTTAAACTGGGCATCGGGGAAAGTATGTGGTCTGCAAGTGAAGTGAAGTTCCACTTGAACCAGAAAAGATTGCGCTTTCAAGGGATCACCTACGAAGCGTTCTGGGGGAGCTAAAGGAATGGCTGAAGGAACATTGAGGGAAATGTTAGTCGGATTACCTCCGGAAGTCTGAGAAGAAGTACCTGGCCAAGACATACCTGTGGGACTTTGTTATTTCTTCTCAACCTTATTCTGTAACTGACTCACCCTCTCAGCTAGACTATTTGTCAAATCCTTTGATGATACCACTTCTGACTGGAGCTGGGTGATAGCCTTGACTAGCTCGTCCAGTGTGGCCATGCTGAGAACATACACAAACCAGGAGGATAATAATTTGTGGGCTCACTATTCTGTCAGAGTCACCAGATCCTCAGGGTCTGTGCACGTTCCAAACACTTCCACCACAAGACAGCTCCAATACTCTGATTAGATTTATCACAGAGTCTAAGAGAGTCCAAGTGGGGAAAAGGGGATTAGGACGGGAACAGCTGGGAAGGAGACCTGTAGGAAGCAAAAGGTTAAAACACAACATCAAAATTACATCTCATGAAATGAGTACCATGCTACAACTCTAAGCTTTGTCTTTTCCGAAAAAACATGAACAACCCTAGAATAGTCCTAAAACTGACTAGGCTTTAGATGACCGAATACCTGAGGAGGAAACAGGAAAAGTTAAATAGGACTTTCAGTTTCAAGTACTTTCTTTAGCATGAGAATCAGGAAACACTCTGAGCAATTTCTAAACAACCATATGAATCTCCTTTTAAGAACACATATCAGGAACACACAGCATTACATCTAGAACTCTGGTATTGTTGTGCTCATCTCAGATAAAACATTGGAAAGTGAATTGTGCGCATTGCAGATTTTTATATGAGTATTAAACACTGTAAAGGATTGTGCACCATGAAATCACACAACGTAGATTCAAGGAATAAATCATGCCACCTGTCAACTTGAAATGCTACCAAGAAAATGTCTTAGAATGGTAGCGCACAGTAATTTACATTATTTATACACGAGGAAAAAAATTGCGCGTCTTGTCGATTCAAATGCCACCCTGCAAATGCCAAGAAATGGTAGCGCAGAATGAATAACATGAAAAAACACTCAAGGAAAGAATCACGCGTGTTGCCGATTCGAATGCCACCATGTAAATGCCAGAAAATGGTAGCGCACAATGAACAGCATGAGTTACACACGAGAAGTGAGCCACCATGTAAATGTCAAGAAAAGGTAGCGCGCAATGAACAATAAAATTAAATGCTCATGAAACGAGTTGCACGTCTTGCCAACTCGTAAAACATCATGTAAATGTCAAGAAATATCAGCGCACAATGAACAACAATGTCATAACGAAGTCAAATCTTTATGGAATGAATTGCGCGTCCTCCCTATTTGCAAACCGCCATACAAATTCCAAAAAATGGCAGCGCACAAGTAATCTGTTATTCATTTAAGAATTAAAATCAAGAATATGAAAATTCTCAATTACGGTGTTGGAAAATGTCCAAATACCGTCTTACCGCCTGGAAACAGTGATCACCAATGAGAGATGAGTGCAGAAGACTGGAAAATCCAAATAGGCCGCCGGGACAGGAGCTCAGGAAGAAGCTGCTGCTCTGCACCGGGACCTCTGAATAGTGAGCACTGGAAGTTGGGCTGACTCTCTTTTATGGAGTCTTGGCCCAGCCTAGAACAACGCCCAGGCATGTTGCAGGGAAAGTCTCTAGAAGGCCCTGGAAAGGGACCACACCCTAACACACTCTGAATGTCTGCAGCAATACATTGCAAATGTACAGTATTTATAAGCGCCTTAAAAATGAATCTTTTGGATGGAATTCTGCAATGCAAAAGGTTAAACAATAATATATCATCACAATGTATAAGTTACATTATCTTGCGAGTGTTGGTTTTTTGCACTCTAGATGCCCGTAGAGCGCGCACTGCCCTGGTGTTGACAGGAGGATAGATCAAGGAGCAGGTGGGTGAGAGGCAGGGCAAGAGGGACAGGATTCAGAAGGGGGGGATTGGTTGGGTGGAAAGGAGGCGCGGGGTAAGGAGGAGGGGAGGAGGTGGTAGAGGGGAAGAGGTCATTTGTTGAGAGTGGTCCATGGGATATCATCATTCAACCTGCTGGTGTCTGTGTGTAATCTCCAGACCCAGCATTGCTCATAATAGAGTAGTTTCTGTGGCATGTTCTTGGTTGTGTGTGGCAGTTGTTCTAATACCGTCCATTGTATGTCGTCTGGGGAGTGGTTATTAGCCACACAGTGGCTTGTTAGTTTTGTAGCATCCCGATTGCATCTTATCGTACTCCTGTGCTCACAGATGCGGGTGCTCACCTTTCTTGTTGTCATACCAATACACTTCAGTTCGCATGGACATGTGATCAAGTATACCACGTTTTTGCTGTTACAGTTTGTGAGAGTGTTTAAACGCCATGGGGTTCGTAGACCAAGTTCTACAGTGGTGGATTTCCATGTGAATCTATACACACTGCAGTTCCCGCAAGGGTGGTGGCCGGTTGGTGTTGGCATCTGCCAGAGGGTGGTTTGTCTTATCGGGAGTTTATTCATGGTTCTAGTGTGGACTATCATGTCCCGAATGTTGGTAGCTCTTTTAAATGCATGCAGTGGTTGTTCAAGGGGGAGACCACCTGACGTCAGGATCTTCCACCCTTCTCTGATGATCCTTTGGATTTTGTTGGATAGTGGATTGAACGTGGTCACGCAAACTATCTGCTCCATCTTTGATTTGTTAGTTCTGGGTAGCAGTAGCCTGTTCTGAAAAAATATTTTTGCATCCATTCACAAAGGGGAAGGGGGCCCCATGAGGACCCGTTCCAGTCTGTGATGTGGATACTACCAATTTGAAATTGGTGGTAGCTGCGATTGTTTTGCAACCCCAATTGCGGTCATAAAACAATCATACATCCCTATGCGACTCCCAATTCGGAAGGGATGCCTTTGGGATACCCCTTCCTAATTGTGAGTTGCAAATCCCTATTTTGTGAGTCGGCAATTGCAATCAACTCGCAAAACAGGGATGGTGCATGGTGCCAGCCCATTTTGCCCTTGCAAACGGTCATTTTCATTGTTTGCGACTCTATAAGGCAGTCTTACATCAGGCCCTTAATACTTTATATTGCCACACTATTTTCAGACAAAATGACAGAAAGAGCAAGATACATCATCTCACAATAAAGGGAAAATAATTACACAACAAAAGGTGATGCTGTTATTAATGTAAAGGAACACAACCACCCCCATATGTAACTGGACTCAAAGCAAGGCATGTACTATAAGATTTAGGAGAGGCAAGTACCTGTTCCCAAAAGACCACAACTAAAATGTTAAAATATGTACTTTGCAAAATAGTAATATACCATTTGTTTAGGCCCTAATACCTAATGAACAAAGTAGTTTTATTCAGATCTATTAACCCACATTAAATGTAAAGCAAACAACTACAATCCACATAAAATAATAGATTTTTGAATAGGCCATTATTCAAGCCATACTAAAACTTTAACCAGTATTTGGAGACATGTACAACAATCTGCACTAAGTGTAAAGTATGCAACCAACAGCCAATTCACCTTTGAAATTAAAAAATGATAGAACCAGCCCATGTCCGCGTCACAGTGGTAGTTAACCACCACATCTTATTGATAGAAAGCTCTTTCTACCAACTAAACAGTTGCCCACCATATTACAATGTAAACAGCCTGAACCGCGAAGCGTGTGGATGGAGTGGTTCCTGCTGGTAATGCGTGGGCCTCAATGTTGGCTGTGCGTACTCTGTCACCATCGGGGCTGCCGCTTACTGCTGAGCCAATTTCGAAAACAAAGTTGCACTGGCGGTCCTTTTGTGGTGGTTTCCCGAAGACCATAGGCCATCGTGGTAAACTCTTAGCAAAGCACCAGAACAGTGTTCATTGAATTAATTAAAAAACAACACCACTGATATCCATTGGCCAAGTGGACACACCTGCAAATCATACTGTAAAACACACTCCATCCCGGACCAAGATCCTTTGCTTCCCTACTGCAGCACAGCAAGACAGAGACCAGAATTGACTTTTTGTGAGATAAGGCAGCCTTTTTTCCCTATTTCATTTAACACTTTTCCCACACTTTTTTATGTTTTTCTAATATCTCCTGATTTTTTTAGTCATTGTCACCCACTATAAGATAGAGTTATATCATGTAAAAAAATCCATGTTTTTCAGAGGCTGAGTTGACAGTCATGGTTTGATGAAATTTTAGGAGTAGAGCCACAATTTTTGGGAGCCCAAGTCCAACATACTCTTCTCAGTGGGAAAATGGAAATGTGGCAAAGGATAGTCAATGGAGTGAATGCTGTAAGCACCACCTTGCGCACAAAGGAGGAAATTAGGTGGAATGACACGAGGGGGGGAAGGTGCTTTTCCTAGCCTCCAAGAAACACCTGAAGGCCCAGAAGACTGGTGGTGGTCTTCCCAGCACCCAATTGCAAATCTTTCCCTGGGATGAGAATGTATTTGCCATCCTGTATCCTGAGGGATTGACAGGATTAGCTGAGGGAGCAGAGTCTGGTAAATTACACCTCACTAACTGTCACAACACTTCAATGCCCTGTATGTTCTGATCTCAGAATGTGCTATTGTGTTGTCTATCTACTTTCCTAACATGCAATACTCAATGTTTCAGAGCTATTGATTGCCAATGTTAATGTATATTGTTGCATATAAGTTCACATGTATCAATCTCAATTGCACACCACATGTTGGAATGGGGTTGGTAAGTGGATTACTAGTAAATTATTATCCAAGGACCCATGATATGTGTCAATATATAAATGTCTTGTCTAACCCAACTGCATTTTGGCAACAGATACGTAAGACTAACCATTTGCCAAGTGTTGGGAAGTAGAGAGTATATGACTACAACTACCATGAGGCTCTGTTTCTGTAACAGAAAACAAGATGTAATTCTCAATTTTCCCATTTTCACCAGCCTGACATTTTACAACTGATGTTCACTTCTCATGGAGCTTAAAATTTGTCTAGTGTTTGGCGGTAGAAAGTGACAAGAATACAACTACCATGAGGCCCTGTTTATGTAACAGAAAACAAGATCCAAATGTCATTTTGCCCATTTACACTTGTCTGGCATCTTACACTTCTCATTGACTGAGCAATCTACATATAATGCTCTACTCAAAACATGTCTGTCTACTTAGCTTGATGTTGTTCTGGTCTCCTCAACTGAAACTATTGATGGCACGAGTGACACCATACCAAGTGTGTGCATCAGTTATTTGTAGGACATTAAGCTAGGTCAGTGGATTGGAAGTGGCAGGTGATCCGTTGACTCTGCAATGCTCACATGGTGACTAATGCTACATATATAACCAAGTGGTGTGTTCGCCTGCATCATACACAACTAGACCTTAGAATGACCAAATACACATGCTACTTCTCCAATGTGTTGGCTTCAATGTTTGTGAGATGCCTTGTTTGTTCATTAATCTAAAATGCAACATATCAGCACATCTAATGAGCTACTAAATTCAAATATGTTTTCAGCATCTTTAAATGTCGTGTTAACAAGTTTAATACCATGGAAGTGTATCACAATAGGAATCCCTACCTATTTTGATTTTCTCAGGTCTCTACTTACTGTGACATAAAGCATTTGGATGTAGAGTCTACACTTCCACCAATAAGAATGTTCTCTATTTCACATGTCAATCTAGCACATCATCTGGGCAGAGAACATCCACTGAACAGACTCCCACTTCACCCCCAGATGAAGCAGTGATGAAAACACTCCTGGACATGTGGATGATGGACCTGGCAAAGCTGCTCAGTGTGGGCAGATGGCACCAGTAAGTCTCACTGTGCCCACACCAACAACTCCCGCCCCAGGTAAACAACACCTCTGCCAACCCCAGTCCCCCTAACCTGTGTGCCTAGCACAGTTAGTCCCATCTTGTGCCCTACAGCCCTGAATTCTGAGGTGAGAATCACCAGCCCTGATACACAGGAATCAGGACCCAGTGGGAGAGGGCACCCTGGGGAAGGGCACAGTCTTGTGGGGTTGAGGTTCCTGGGAGGGATACAGTGGGCTAGCAGAGTAAGGCCATTAGGAATACTCACACACAGGACACCATCAGCCAATCCTTGGGTGTCTATCAGGAGTCCCAAGGTGTGATGGGCAAGGTGCTTACTGAACTTCATGAGATGAAGCAGCTGCAGAGGGACACACACCAACAGATGGAGGCCCATAACTCCAATGTGGGCTCCCTGGTAGGGGTGCTGATGGGCATCCAAACCCTGAGCAGGGCTTTTCCTCCATCTACTTCTCCCTGTGGTGCAATTACATCAAACCCATCTACATCTGTAGCAGCCACAAGAAGGGAGGCCCTACCAGAGGACGAAACAACTACAGACACCCCTGACTCTCCAGTAGCAGACCCCCTTGCAAGTGGGGACATCCATGTAAAAATCCAGGACGTGTGAATGGCAATACACCCACCACTGCCAGCAAGAAACCACAACCATAATTCCACATATTCTCTCTGTGGACTCATTTTGGACACTTTTCCATTTCTGTTGGGAGGAGTAATCAGGACTTTGGATTTCATGTATTTGGCATCTACATCTACAGTTTCATTCACTATGACTGACTGCTTCACTTTTCTTCATTGTTTGTCTTTGCACTAAGTATGTCTTCATCTTTAACACTTTAATAAATTCACAAGTCACAAACTCATTGTCTGATGTAGTAAATTTCACATCTATCATTGTAGATATGTAATACCATGTAAACTATACAATGAAAAAACAAGCTACTTGTGTAAGCATGGATATGTTGCATGTGCACAATGTTTACCTCAGGATCACAACCATGTCACTCCGATACATACATACAAGTGTCTTATTTACAGGTGTAGACCTTAACAACATGAAAGGCGGGGATACATCAGACATTTTCATATAGAATAGGCAATAATAAAATTGGTCTATGTCAGAAGATAGAGGCATATCTCCTACCTCACAAAAGAAATACCACATCATTTGAAACAAGACTCGGACAGATGGCACTACAACAGTATCTGATCACAGGGTCATTACAATCCAGTGTTTTTGCATCTGGTGGAATGTCACATACAAATGTCAGTGATGTGCCATAAGCACTTTGGCCTGCAATGATGAGACACATCAACAGCTACATACAGTTCATACAAAATGAGTATTTTGCCAATGTGAGGGGAAACTAACATTATTTATGCCTACAACAATATATCCTTTGAGCGCATGATGTCACACATAATGCATTACAGCCACCACATGAGTAGGAACAAGTCCAATCAATTCTTTTTAACTTATCCTATTACTGAGCAATCGGTCTTGGTGGCATACATTCCCAGAAACAATCCATATCTACTTCGTATGTCCAAACAGCATCATATACCTGCTAATGTCACAAGTCTGAAATATCTAAATGAAGATGTCATGGTGAAAGTACCTACAACACACCAAAACAAAGAGATTAGCTATGAAACCACATGTATGACACAATTCACATAATAAACTGACTTCTGGCGAACACAGTCCATGACAAAAATGCAAGCTAAACAAAGCAACAATAACAACCTGAGCATTTCTCAAAACCTTCCTTCACAAATACCTTTTGCCAGAACTTGTCAGAACTTCAGCTTCCTAACATTTTCCCTAAACATACTCCTCACATCATCACAACAAGAGTTGCTTTAATGTCAAAGACATGACATTTCATAACATACTTACAATCATAAGAAGTAGTTGTCAATGAGGCCAATACGCATCCGATCCTTTCTTCTCATCACTAATATCATCATTTTATCAATTCAGGATCCTCACCCAGTGGCACTTCAGGATCTCCATCCTCTGCAATATAAGGGATATACCGTCACATAGGGTGATGTTATGGAGCATGGAGCAGGCCACAGTGATTTGACACCCAGTAGACAAGGGCTCCCCCAGTCTTGTCTAGACAGCAAAATCTGGCCCTCAGGAGCCCAAAAGCCTGCTCCACTGGCTACTGGGTTCTTCCATGGCCTCATTCAAGCAGACTTCCCCTGGCATAGTTGGATTCCTCAGTGGTGTCAACAATCATGGACAGTTGGGATATGCTTAGTCTCCTATTTTGAATAAAGACATAATTGCTGCAATAAGTCACACACTTTCTGATTATAGTACTTGACATTACACACACAAAGTTAGGACAGATCATACTTACCAAAAAGCCAGGTCATCTCAGGTAGTAGGTGTGACATTAACTGGGGGTCGGTGCTGATACACAGGATGAATGAATCATGGGCTGAACCTGGGAACCAGTGACAGACATTTGAAATATACAAATTTGGCAAGCAGACAATTTGTGCATTGATAAAATGGAAGTTCTTCCTGTTCTGATAAGCTTTTCCACTGGCTTGCAGTGATACTAATGCAATGTGGGTACCATCAATGGCTCCAACCACATATGGGACCAAATCCATAGAAGTTAACCTTCACTTTGGCGAAATCCTCACATCTGGGGAACCTGATATAGTTATCAATGTGTTTCATCATTGCAGAAAGCACATCTTGTAATATACCACTGAACATAGGTTGTAACATACCACCAGATATAGCCACTATGTCCCTCATTACAACCCTGGTGGTAAATCCTGCTTACCGCCGTGCTGACGGCCGTCAAGATACCGTGGCGGAAATCCGCTACAGGTATTACGACCCACATCTCGTAATCCACCACAATACAGACACCCACACAAGTCCGCCACACCAAAGGTCAGTGATAAACTGGCGATAGCAAAACCCACACCGTTACGGCAACAGGAATACGCCCACACTATCACGACCCACGAATCAACGCGGCGGTCATTCAACCGCGGTAATCCATTGGCGGTACACACAGCCATGCTCAAAATACACACACATTTACTAAACACAACCACATTGGACAATTCCAAATACACACAGCTGATACACATACATACACCACACCCACACACTCACACCACTATAAAACAAACACCCACATTACCCACAACCCCTTTACAACAACAGTTTAGGAAGAAGCAGAGAGAGAGAGAATAGGAAACAGAACACGAGCATCCACAGGCACACAACACCATCACTCATACAACATCCATACACCTCAAAGAACACACACCAACACAACACATCACACAGCACAACAAACATCACCTCACACATCACCCACACCACATTATTGCACCTCAAGGACACCCCAGGTTTTCTGAGGAGGAGCTCAGGGTCATGGTGGAGGAAATCATCTGGGTAGAGCCACAGCTATTCGGATCACAGGTGCAGCAGATGTCCATTGCTAGGAAGATGGAGGTATGGCGGAGAATTGTCGACAGGGTCAACGCAGTGGGACAGCATCTAAGAACACGGGATGGCATCAGGAAGAGGTGGAACGACCTACGGGGAAGGTGCGTTCCGTGGTATCCAGATACCAGGTAGCCGTACAGAGGACTGGCAGTGG
Source organism: Pleurodeles waltl (assembly GCF_031143425.1). NCBI lineage: Eukaryota > Metazoa > Chordata > Amphibia > Caudata > Salamandridae > Pleurodeles > Pleurodeles waltl. Next base: position 451,045,365 of record NC_090444.1, read on the forward strand.
ACCCCCACCTCCTCCCCCACAACTAACAACATGGGAAGAGCAAGTCTTGGCAATCATGCATCCTGAGGGCCTTGCAGGAGTAGCAGGAGGACTGGACTCTGGTAAGTCAAATCTTTACTACTTTATCCCCCCACCCTACCTGCATGCTATCAGAAACTCCTACCCCAACCCTCACACCCATCACCCCAACACCCCACAGATACCCCACTATCACAATCCACACATCCCAAAACCAAGCTCTGCATGTAACACCAATGCATGGACACCCATCACCAAAGCATGTCCAGTAGAGATACTCACCCAGACCCCAAAATCACCAATCACACAAGAGCCAAGACAATAATGCAAGCACAGGAGTAGAGGGTAACTCACCCAGTGCATAAGATGGCACACACAGATACAATTACTATGCATTTACACCCCAACAGGACCCCTACCCAACGTCACTGAACAGGAGGTGCCAGTCATATCCAGTCCCCCCACAGAAGAGGCCCACAGTGACAACAGCAGCTCTACACACCTGGATCAAGATGACTAGCCCGGCCCATCAGGGACCTCTGGACAGTCGGTTCCCCTGCCACAGTCACAAATCACCACTGAACCTCCCCCTTCAGGAAACACCAGCACAGCACCCACTCAGCAGGCCCATCCCTCTGTCCCCAGGACACGTCAATCAGCAGTGTGTCCACCACACCAGGGACCCCAGGCAACCCCACTAACCCAAGACAATCAGGGACCTGGGGTCAGTGGCAGTGGCAGTGGGCACACGGTTCAGAGGACAGAGGCACAGGATGACAGGATGACAGGGAAGCTGGGAGGACTGCTGTGTGACAGGGGAGGACAGGCCCAGGGAACCCACTCTCCACGAGGCACTCTCCAACATCACAGGAGAATACCACCATTCCCAGGAGACCATGGGCACAGTACTGGCCAAGTTACAGGAGACCCAGTGGCTGCAGGAGGGACAGTACCTGGGGATCAGGGAGGACTTGAAGTCCATTAACACCACCCTGGTCACCATTGCAGGGGTGCTGGCAGACATGGCCAACACCATGAGGGACACAGTGGCATACCAACGGGCCCCTGACACTAGCCTGAACGATGAACAGCCCTCTACGTCCGCCGGCGCTAGTGGACAGGAGGTCCCACAACAGGAACAACAGGCCACCAGCACCCCACCCCCTGCAGAAGGAGAAGCACCTCGCAAACGGTCCCTGAGATCCAGAAACAAGACAGAGAACATTGCCAAGACCCCTGCCAGGAAATAAGACTCTCCTGATTGTCATCCTTCTGTCCCACTATGTCACCCTGACAACCTTGAACTGCCATTACTCCACCTCCTATGCCCCATTGGACAATGCATCTGTGATACCAATAGACTGGACTTCACCATGGACATTCCTCCACCATCACCCCAGCCCATTGCACATACCACTTCACTGAGTAGGACTTAAATAAACACCCTGAATCACAAAACGATCTGGAGTCAGTCTGTACTTTCACAATTGTGTTAATACAACCTCTCTGAAAAATAGCAATGTAATTTTCACACACTAATGTTAGACAGTTGTTGGGCAGCAGTAAACATAGCAGAAGGCAGAAAGTGGTACCCAGATTGGTGAAATGGAAAGCCAAAGTGAACTGTCAGGGTCCATAAACAGAGGTAAAAAGGCAGAATCATGCAATGTCCTACTGTAGTCTCATATGAGAGGAGCAGTGCCAGTCTCTTACCTGTGTCTCACTGGAAGTATTGCATGATGAAGTTGTTTCAGTTGTCTATATCTTCTTCTTCTGCCTCCTCTTCCTCACTGTCCACAGGCTACACAGCTGCCACAAGACCAAGATCAGGCCCATCCTCCTGCAGGAAAGGCACCTGGCGTCGCAAAGCCAGGTTGTGCAACATACAGCATGCCACGATGATCTGGCACACCTTCATCGTTGAGTCTTATAGGGAGCCACCTGTCAGATGGAAGCACCGGAACCTGGCCTTCAGGAGGCCGAAAGCCCACTCTATTATCCTCATTGTTCGCCCTTGTGCCTCATTGTAGCGTTCCTCTGCCCTTGTCCTGAGATTCCTCACTGGGGTCAGTAGCCATGACAGGTTGGGGTAACCAGAGTCACCTGCAAATATCGAGGGACAACTGTTAGACACACACCAACCCTTAGGGACTCTCCCATACCCAGACACCTATTCAATCTGTGTGGGGACCTTGGCCTCACCTATTAGCCACACACAGTGCCTCTGGAGTTGCCCCATCACATAAGTGATGCTGCTATTCCCCAAAATGCAAGCTTCATACACTGAGCCAGGATAAGTGGCATTCACATGGGAGATGTACTGGTCTGCCAAACACACCATCTGCACATTCATGAAATGGTAGCTTTTGCGGTTTCTGTACACCTGTTCATTCCTGTGGGGTGGGAAAAATGGCACATGTGTACCATCAATTGCACCAATGATGTTGGGGATATGTCCCAGGGCATAGAAGTCACCTTTCACTGTGCGCAAATCCTCCACCTGAGGGAAAACGATGTAGCTGGCATGTGTTTCATCAGGGCAGACAACACTCTGGACAACACGTTAGAGAACATTGGTTGTGACATCCCTGATACTATGGCCACAGTTGTTTAAAAGGACCCACCGGCCAGAAAATGGTGTGCTGACAGGACCTGCACTAGAGGGGGGATTCCTGTGGGATGGCGGATAGCTGACCTCAGGTCCGGCTCCAACTGGGCACACAGTTCATGGATTGTGGCACGATCAAGTCTGTAGGTGATAATGATGTGTCTGTCTTCCATTGTTGACAGGTCCACCAGGGGTCTGTATAGCGGAGGATGACGCCATCGCATCATCTGCCCCAGTGGACGTGCCCTATGGAGGAGAAGGGTGAGCAGAGGGTCATACACCACATATCTTGCACAAGGGTGTTTTGAACAATTGTGATGTAATGGGTGTGTGTCGGTGTCTGTCCGTTTTCCTGCCCAAAAGTGCTGTGACGCAGTTAGTTGCCCTGCCATATGGCCCCCTGAAATGGCGGTTGCCTGACCTGTAAGGGGGACAAGGGGAAATGAGGTAACTTCGCTGGCGTTGTGCAGGGTCGTGGTAGGCAGACGAAGACCGGTGTGCAATTCAGCATTAGTTATCATTGGGCCCTATGGGTTCCAGGAGCCAATGATGATGTACGCCGGAAGTGATGGGACGCACCACCGTGGACGTAACTGCCATTTTCTATCTGTTCACTCACTTGATACCTGACCTTCAACAGGAGAGGACCTACACTGCAAGTGATGTTGTGACCTGAGTCTGGAAGCGACAATGGCTGCAGTGTCTGGGGAAAGGGCCCCTGCCTTCACCGCAGAGGAGTTGGACAACCTGGTGGCTGGGGTCCTCCCCCAGTACACGCTACTCTACAGTCCTCCAGACAAACAGGTGAGTACACTGTGAGCATGACATGAATGTATGGAGTGGGGTGGATGGAAGATACAGGGAGGGTAGGCTGAGGCAAGCATGTGAGGATGGTCAGTGTATGTGTTTTTGGGCCAAGGTGGGAAGTTGTGGCCAATGAGTAAGAAGAACCGGACGGGGGAGTAAAATCCATTCTTACTTCACTTTTCCTCTAGGTCATCTCCCACCAGAAGAAGGGTATTTGGCGTGCCATCGCCAAGGAAGTGCGGACCCTGGGGGTCTACCATAGACAGACCACCCACTGCTGCAAAAGATGGGAGGACCTGCGCCGCTGGATGGCCTCCCAACGTGGAAGGGGTTGCCGTTGCACCATGACCCCCCTGATGTACCGGATCCTGGTGGTGGCATATCCTGAGCTGGATGGGCGCTTGAAGGCATCACAGCAGCCACAAGGGGGTGAGTACAGTCTCATTCAGCTGACTCTGCGTGCTGTAGGAGGTGTCTGGGTGGGGGAAGTGGGCTGTGGTTCCCCTAGGCCAGGGCAAACGTGCCAGGGTAGGTCCATTGTTAGGCAGGCTCTGTGGCACTCCACCCCCAAAAGTGGTAGTGGCCATCTACACCTAGTCAGGCTCCTGTGGGTTCCAGGTGTGCATCAAATGGGATTAGGCACAGTCCCCCATGGGCCGGTGATTTTCCTATGAACTGTTAGTGCATGGCCTAGTGCATAGGGCTGCTCCCTGTGTGTTGTTTCCGCCAACGGTGGTGTTGTTGCTGGCATTGACCATGTGTCTCCTCTGTGTTTCCCCCCCTTATTGTTTTGTCACCCTGTCCTTGTGTGCATTAGCATTATCTGCGGAGGAGCATTGGCACCGGAGCAGGAGGGAGCTGCAACCCATGTTGCCTAGGAGGGTGAATGTACGGAGTCAGAAGGCACCAGTGGGATGGAGGGCGAGGGGAGCTCCACGACGGGGACAGGAGGAGACACCTGCGACAGCGACTCCTCCTCTGATGGGAGCTCCCTTGCGGTGCCGGCACCTTTGTGCCCACCACAACAACAGGTACAGCCGCCACCCCCCCTACCAGCACCGCCCTCCCAGCAGCCCCTCAGCATGTTTCCCACGCCTGCTCCCCCAGGAAGGTGGGCATCTCCTTCACCCCAGGCACCTCAGGCCCTGCCCCAGTCTGCCCTGCTGCCCTCAGTGAGGAGGCTACTGACCTCCTGAGATCCCTCACTGTTGGGAAATCTACCATTTTGAATGCCATCCAGGGTGTCAAGAGGCATTTGTAGCAAACAAATGCATACCTGAATGGCATTCATTCTGGCGTGGCAGTCAAACAGAGAGCATTTCAGGCTCTGGCCTCAGCACCAATGGCAGCTATTGTCCCTGTGTCCAGCCTCCCCCCTCCAACTTCCACTACCCAGACCCAATCTCCTCTACCTCAGCCAATCCCAAGCACACCTTCAGACCAGCATGCACACTCATCAACACACAAACGTGGCTCAGGCAAACATAAGCACCACACATCCCACAGGCACTCACACAAGCACCATCCCCATGCAGACACACCAACATCCACTGCCTTCACTGTGTCCCCCTCCTCCAGGTCCTCTTCCTCCCCCCCAGTCTTGTCTCCACTCACACCTGCATGTACTACATCCTCAGCCACTACCTCCTTCACCAGCACGCCCACCACCACACACCGCTCACGTGCAATCACCACCCACACTACCATTCACACGTCCCCTGTGTCCTCTCCCAGTGTGTCTGTGAGCCTTCCTCCCAAAGTACACAAACACAGACACACACTCATTCAACAGCCATCCACCTCACAACAGCCTCCAGCCCATGCACCCTCACCCAAACTCAGCAGACGTACACCTCCTACAACCACTACCTCTTCCTCCACTCCCAAACCCCCTCCATCTTCCCGTCTAAAAAACTTTTCCTAGCTAACATTGACCTCTTCCCTATACCTCCCCCATCCTTCCCCTAGGGCTAGGAGGTCCAGATCCCAGCCCAGCGCCTCAGCCACAAAATCCTCGAGCACTGTGGTCCCTGTAAGTCCAGTAACATCGTGGGTGTCACCCATCAGGGCTGCCAGTGTGCCACCTAGTGGGCCAAGGATCACCCTATTCCACCACCTGCCAAGGTGAAGAAGGGGCCCACATGCTGTAGGGAAAAGTCACACCAACCACCCAGCAAGGCCCCCTCTAAGACAAAAGAGGACTGTTCCAAGGTCCCAGCAGCGACTTCCAAGGAGGGGAAGGGACACAAGGCCAAATGGAAGTCAGCTCAGGGCACGGAGCCTCCGGGTGAGGGACTGGTGTCACCACTTCTGCAAGACAGAACAGCAACCTGTACGGCGGTGGCCACCACCGCAACCACTGCCACCTGCACCACCACCTGCACCACCACCTGCACGTCTGCTGCCTCTGCTACAGTCCCCAGCATCATCCCCAGTGGGCAGCCGTCCGAGGCTGCAGGAGACGTCGTGCTGTCTCCCTCCACAGGTGCTGACACCTGCACCACCGGCAGCATCTCCGCCTCAGACACCGCCACCTGCTCCGCAACGTGCCCAGCCAGTGCCACCACAGCTGACATCAACATTATCCCCAGTGGGCAGTCGTCCGAGGCTGCAGGAGACATCCTGGACCCTGCACACTCTACATGAGGCACTACAACCAGCACTGGCAGTAACAGCAGTTGGCAGCCTAAGTCGCCGCAGGGTGGAGCGTGTCTCTGCCTCCATCGAGTATCATGCTACCTGTTCCCAGAAAATCTCATGGCTCAGGTACCCAGGTGAGGGAATGGGAACTGCCACACCCCATGTGCAGCGGTCTGGGCACTAAGCCCCCTCCAGAACCTGTGTAGAACAGCATCCACTATCCCAGTCCTTGGCAGGATGAAGCACTCTGGGCACCAAGCCCCCTCCAGACACCAAGCCCCCTCCAGAACCAGTGGAGAACAGCATCCACTACCCCATTCCTTGGAAGGATGAAGCACTCTGGGCACCAAGCCCCCTCCAGAACCAGTGGAGAACACATCCACTAGAGAGAATGTGGCATTGCACTCCCCAGGACCAATCAGTGGGCAAACTACCCACTTGAGAGACTTGTGAGACTGTGGCATTGCAGTCCCCAGGACCAATCAGTGGGCAAACCACCCACTTGAGAGACTTGTGAGACTGTGGCTTTGCACTCCCCAGGACCAATCAGTGTGCAAACCACCTACATGAGAGTCTTGTGAGACTGTGGCTTTGCACTCCCCAGGACCAAGCAGTGGGCATGGATCAACCTCGTGGAGCAGTGGCGTCGTCCCATCATCCGGCTGATGTGCCCCCTGTCGCCTTCCCCCTTAGGTGCATGTTTTCTTTCAACCTGATGCCCCAGCAGTGTTCTCTCCGTTTTGAGGCAGGTGTCATGTGTGGGCTTTGCCCATGCATTTTGGGACCACTGGTCCACGGACATTGAATGGAACAGTATCCAGAATTATGTAGTTGCTGTACATATTTGTATTTACTCATCTTTTAAAGTTATCTTGGCCTATCTGGATTTTCGATGATTACACTTGTTACAATCATTTCATTTGGTCCTTGAGTTCTTCCAGGGGGTTACAGGGAGTAAATGTAATGTTGCTGCATGTGTTTCTGTGTGTTTTGTTGGGGATGGTTGTTGCGTGTGTGTGTCACTCTCATTTTCCTCCCCCCTCCCCTGTGTGCTAGGTGCAGTACTCACTGTGGTCGTTGCGCCGTCTTTGATGTTCCTGGTAGAAGAGGAGGTAAACCAACATTGGTAACACCTATAACTCGGGCTCCATGGCATCCTGGTTTCTCGTTGGATGTCGAGAGGTGAGTGGTTTCAGTTCCAAGTACTGTTTCTGATGTGCTTTTGTTGGCGTTGGTACCACCCCGGAAGAGATGGCAGATTGGTGCCTTGTAATAGTGTGGGTGGTACATTGTCTTCCGCATGTCTGTTGTCGGTTGCCGCCGCTGTGTTTGTTGCTACTGCCGTGGTGGTCGTAATATTAAAGTGGCTGTTTGTGTTGGCGGTTTCCGCCATGGTCGTGATAAATTTTTTTTTACCGACGGCCTGTTGGCGGGATTACCCCCGCTTTACCTCCGACCGCCAGGGTTGTAATGAGGGCCTACATATTGAAAGGATCCTGTCACCAGAAAATGCAATACTCCCATAAGTCTCAGAGTTGGTGGGATACATGTAGGATTAGTGTTTTGAGGCAGAAGACCAGGTTTCAACTGATTACATACATCATGTATTGTTTGACTATTTAAATGAAACTTCTTGATTACATCCCTTTCTCCCAAGCTCTGAAGATCTGGAAATGGGTGGTATACTGGAGGTTGTCATCTCCTCCCTCTCCCAGGGTACATATCTGTGGAATAAAAAAACTTTGGAGCATTGTTCACAGTGTCCAGAGTAACATATATGAAGAGTAAGCCAAAAGTCATGTGACAAAACATACCTGGTTCAAAAAGCATTACAGATAATTCACAAAACAATTGTCGACTGTCCAAAACCCACCTGTAATACCCAATGTGGTCTTCACATGTGTCTGTAACACATTATACACCTACAAAATGTATCACGAGCAGCTTAATATTGTAAAGTTTGATTTGTTCTCAGAAAATACTGTCACCGGCAGTATACAATGCAGCGAAGTTATATGGGGTTTATACAGAAAAACACACTACGCTGATGTTTGTGTGAAAGAAATTACAAAGCAGTGGAGTAATACCTATGTAAATATGTTACAACATAGTTGTAGCGGTGGTGATGCACTTAACATTTACCAGTATTGTAGTTCTAACTGCTAACCTGGAGGATGCCTGACCTTGCATATTGGGCATTTGGAAGCTGTCACCAACAGGGGAAGTTGACCTGGGGGGGTGGTTTTATCCACTCTAGACACAGCCATCGGCTAATGTTGTTGACTGTGATGTCTGTGGGCCAATGGCTGTGTCCTTTTATGCTGATGACTGCGTACGTGGCTTACATGTACACCATGGTTTGAAAAATAACTAAATAACTCACTTGCCTCTTGACACTGCTGCTATCATCATCTCCCTCATTTAAGCTGCTGTTTGCAAACTCTGGGAGCAATCATGCTAGTCCATGCAGGTAAAGGGCCTCCAACCTTCTATCCACAGGACCTGTAGGAACTGGTTGAAGAGGTCCTTCCCCTGTATGGCCAGCTCTATGGTTCACCAGAAGAACATGTAACTATCTCATATACATAGTTTACCCTGTTCAACTCCATTCTTTCCATTCCCACAGGATACAATGTGCCTCTGAGTTCCAGAGTGAATTCAGATTACTGTAGTAACATTTTCCGGTCCCTGCACAGGATAAAAATATACAGAATTATGGAGGGATGTACTTTGTGCACATAGCATCACCACTGTGATGTGTGATAAGCTCTAGATCCACCTTGTGTTGCACAGCTATGAAAGTGTACCATTCAGGGTACCTATTATATAGTTGCTAATAAGATCATGGTATGTTAGCAAATAAATGAATATGCATTACAGCATGAGCTGTATATGTATACTGCTAGAAACAGTTTAGAATGATGTTAGCTAGGTGTACAATCTCACATATCACTCAGCCCAGATGAGGCCTGGAAAAACTGTTGTCTAAGAGGTAGCCATACCACAATAACCCATTCAGAGTGCCACACAAGCTTGAGCTCACGCATTGGATGCCATAAGATGTACTTTTTTGTACTGATGTGATGTTCATGTGGGTTCAGTATGTTCAGCCTGCAGAGAGCAAGGTCTGACAATGAGTTGTGCCCATTATGGTCCATGTCCCAGGCTGGGGAAAAGTTACTGTGTCAATACAAATGATGCACAGGGTAAACACCCTGTAGAACTTCAGTTCCTTGGATGTTCCCAAAATGAGTTTTCTGAACCAGTAGTAGCCCTGATTGCTTTTACTTGGACTACATTTGGAATGGTGACTGAGATAACACCCTTACCTGATACTTCTATCCATTGACCAACATTGTCAATGTGTGACATTTACTAATGATAGGTCTCCTGCTCACACAGGTCTGTTGTCATTTTTCAATAGGTCATGTTTGCAATGTACAGGCCTATTGCATGTGAAAGATTAACAGTGCAGGTGGTTGGTTACTTCTGAAGAGATCATTATATGGGAACACTAGCTTTGTTACAGTCAGCCAATTAAACAAGACATACAGTGGTATGTTGAATGTCATTTATGTAACAGTGCCACATACGATAAAAGAAGTGTCCTGTGATGCCAGTGCATACCACACAAACTCAACCAGATGTAGTATGACATTCCATTAAATAGTCCACATGTCCACCTATCCCCAGAGAAGAAGCTCTCAATGACACACATGCCAGCTGTTTCATTGTGACCTAAGTCTTAGGATGTAGTCTATTCTATGGTGCAAGCCTGTATGGACCATATGAAACAAGTCAATGTGCCTATACAGTCATGCACAAGTAGATTACCCTTCAGAAGGTCACAATGGTGTGTTCTGTTTCATATTAGCTCTCATCACAGTACATGTGGGTTGGCCCTGGGCTACATGAATTTAGTGGGCTGCGTTAGTCAGTGTAGATCATGGCCAGGGTTGATGATAGTTAGCAGATGACTACAAACATGTGTATTCATGTCTCTGTAGTTTTCACAATGTGAGAATTACACATGAAGTGTGTTAATGTAATAATGCTTGTGCTATGTTACACCAAACGTGTGTTAACCAAACAGATATCCTAAAATTTGCAATTATGATCTGCATATTCATCTACTGTATCCATATAGGTCAATGCCCATCAGAAGCAAGTCACTTGGAGAGCCTTTACCTGGAAGATTTTATCCCTGGGGGAATATCACTGGTCCAGGGTCCATTTCCAGAAAAGGTGGGAGGACCCAAGTGCTGGTCCCGCAAGATCATGGGGGTCCAGATGGTGCTGTCCTCTCAATGTTGATGAGGCGCATGCAGGACCCTGACCACCCCAATGGCCCCCTTACTAGTGATGGCCTACCCAGATCTTGATGGGCATTTGATGGACTCAGAGCAGCTACAAGGAGGTGAGTCCAGGCCAGAGTCTTGAGCAGACACATGGCTGAGTAAAGCGATTAATCAGCTCATTAAGTTTGTTGTTGTGGGTGATAATTGTACCCAACAGGCCACTTGTCTTCATTGAGTCAAGAGTGATGCTACCTCATTAATGTGTCTCATGTAATGGTGGTCTTCTTACATGTGACGTAGCATACAGTGCACTTTGGGTGCAGTCACTGAGCAATATGTACAGTAAGAGATAGCAAACATCAATGGTGCCATCAATACTAGTGCCTAAATGTTGGCATGTGTACCTTTCCCTTTTGTAGTATCATCTGCACTTCTGTTTCACACATGAACTACATCTTCATAGGTTGATGTCTGATTCCATCACATACATGTGTGTGGGCCAAACTTCTTTAGAAAATGGTTATATGCGAAGAGTATACAGTTCATGTGTAACCATAGAGAGGGCTGTGTAACCATTGGCGGGTGGGTCACACATACCCTAAGCAATTACTCAATGTCATTAGTCAGGTCCAATTGATGAAGCTATGAAGGACATGACAAGTAGACTTAGGCCCTCATTACAACCCTGAAGGTTGGTGATAAAGTGGTGGTAATACTGCCAACAGGCTGGCAGTAAGTACCACCAAATGATGACCATGGCGGTGAGAATTCAGATAGACAGCCACTTTACCACACGGACTGCCAGGGCGGAAACAACAGCTACCACGGCGGTAGCCGCCTACAGCCAGGCAGAAGTCAGTGTTCCGCCCACCATATTACAACAACACAATCCGCCACCTTTTCCGGGGAGGTACCAACTACATCAAAAGTCTGGCGGAAACACTGCACAGAAGTGAAAGGACTCACCATTGAAGACACAGGGACGAACCACGCCACCATGGAGCCTCGACCTGCAGATCTTTCCAATGATCTTCTATGTCCATGGTGAGTAAAACCAGCTAGCACACAGGGGAGGGAGGGAGGAAAAACAGAGTGATACACACACACCGGCTCAAAACACCCCCCCACCCCAAACACAATACACACATTCAGCTGCAGTAATAAAACATATTTACCCCGTACCCCAGAATAATAATACAAGGACTACAGGAATGTGATAAAGTGAGTGTAATAAGATCAACACAGTAGAAACATGAAAATGCTATTCAACTGATATATACATATGTACTATTCAAGGGACACTGTCAAGTCCTCATTGTGTGTGGGCCACAGGCCAAAGTCCAAGACCCCGTTTGTTACCTGCAACAACACAGAGAGAACACTGCAGGGGCATCCTTTGGAAAATAGGCAGGCATCTCAGGGGGATGCGGATCGGGGGGCACCTCAGTCGGCAGATGGAACATGACCACTAGTTCTGGAGGGGGCCACATGTCCCATGCTTGATAATGGTGATTTCAAGGCCACAGTCTCTCAAGTGGGTGACTTGCCCACTGCTTGGTCCTGGAGAGTGCAAGGCCACAGTCTCTCAAGTGGGTGACTTGCCCACTGCTTGGTACTGGGGAGTGCAAGGCCACAGTCTCTCAAGTGGGTGTCTGATCCACTGGTTCTGGAAGGGGCATTGTGCCCATTGCTCATAATCCAAGGTCACAGTTTCACAGGTGGGTGTCATACCCACTGAATTTGCAGGTGGCATGCCGCACAGCAGCCCATGGAGGCAGGACTACATACCGTCTGCCGGCAGTGACGGCGGCTCAATGGTGGTGGTGGTGATGGTGCTGCTGCTGGTGGTGGTGGGGGGAGGCTCCAGCCCTTCCCCTGCAGCCTCCGATGGCTGCCCACTGGTGGTGGTGGTGGTGCTGCTGCTTGAGGTGGGGGGGGCTCCAGCCCATCCCCTGCCGCTTCGGATGGCTGCCCACTGCTGGTGGTGTTGGTGGGGGTGCTGCTGCTGCCACTGCTGGTGATGGGGGGCGAGGCTCCAGACCATCCCCTGCAACCTCGGAGGGTGGTGGTGGTGCTGCTGATGGTGGGGGGAGGCTCCAGCCCATCCCCTGCAGACTCGAGCGGCTGCACAACCATGGTTGGTGGTGGAGGCTCCGTCTGAGTCCCTGTGCCAGGCTCCTTATCTCTCATGACAGCTGGTGCTGGCTCCTTGCCCTTCCTGGCAGCAGCTGGGGCTGGCTCCTTGTCCTTCTGGGCAGCAGCGAGGGATGGCTCCCTCAGCCTCTGCACAGGTGCCCTGGATCCTTTCCAACCACGAGTGGGTGTTGAGACTACTGGGCCCACTGACGGGTGGCTGAGGTGCTTGCCTGGGTTTTTGTCACCCTGGCCAGAAGTGATGGAAGAGGGAAGGGTATGGAAAATGTCAATAGGAGAGAGGAAACGCTTCTTAGGGACATTGGGGCGTGAAGAGGGAGAAGGTTTGGGAGTGGAGGAAGAAGTAGTGGTTGTAGGTGGTGTCTGTCTGCTGTGTTTGGGTGCATGTGCATGGGCTGGATGCTGTTGTGAGGTGGGTGGCTGTTGGGTGGCTGAGTGCTTGTGTTTGTGTACTTCAGGAGGGGGTGGGATAGACCCAGTGGGAGAGGACACAGGGGACGTGTGCCTGGCTGTTGTGGAGGTGTCTGCCAGTGAGGTGTGTGTTCTGCTAGGTGTGGTGGTGATGCTGGTGGTGGATGAAGATATAGTGCATGCAGGTGTGAGTGTAGACGCAACTAAGAGGGAGATGGAGGAGGAGGGGGAGACACTGGAAATAGTGGATGTTATTGTGTCTGCAACTGGGTGGTGTTTGTGTGAGTGCCTGTGGGATGATGTGTGGTGCTTGTGTTTGCCTGTGCCTCTCTTGTGTGTTGTCTTGTGTGCATGCTCATCTGCCTGTGTGCTTGGGATAGGTTGGGGTTCAGGAGAATGGGACTGGGAAGAGGAAGTTGGAGGGGGGAAGCTTGAAACAGGGAAAATGGCTGCCATCAGAGAGGAGGCCAGAGCCTGGATTAATCTCTGTTGGGCCGCCAATCCAGTGTGAATACCCTACAGGAATGCATTAGTCTGTTGCATCTGGGCTGCCAGCCCCTGGAGGGCATTCACAATGGTTGACTGCTTCTCAGGAGGTCAATAGCCTCCTCACTCAGGGCAGCAAGGCTAACTGAGGCGAAGGAGATACCTGGGGCGAAGATGCCCACCCTCCTGGGTTAGCGGGCACGGGCCACTCGATGAGGGGCTACTGGGAGGACAGTGCTGGTACAGGGGTGGCAGCTGTACCTGTAGCTGGGGTGGTCCAAAGGTGTCCGCCACCACCAGGGAGCTTCCATCGGAGGAGGTCTATATGTTCAAACTGTCCCCTCCAGTCTCCGTCATGGTTCTCCCCTCGTCCTCCATCCCACTGGTGCCCTCAGCGTCAGTGGACTCTGCCTCCTGTGTCCTGTGGGATGCAGCTCCCTCCGTCGCCGGTGCCTCTGCTCCTCCGCCAGATGATGCTAATGCACATAAGGACATGGTGACAAAACAAAAAGGGGGGAAGAGACAAAAGATACACTGGGTCAATGGCTACACAGCACACTCACACATAGGGAACAGCCCAACGCACTATCAATTGTACTGCCAGTCATAATGCTAGCCACCAAGGCATGGGGAGGGGCCCACAGCATCAAATGCAGCACACCTGGGACCCAGTCTGCCCTGACCCATTGTGGATGCCTACGAGCTAGGTAGCAAAATTATCATTGCAGAACCCTTGCCAACATGGGACCTACTCTGCAAAGTCAGGCCTGGGCTGGGGCAACCACTGTAACACATCCCCCACCGAGATACCACCCTACCATGCGTAAGTTGTGATGATTGGCACTGTACTCACCCCCTTGTGGCTGCTGTGATGCTCCCAAGTGCCTATCCAGCTCTGGATAGGCCACTGCCAGTATGCGGGCCATCAGAGGGGTCAGGGTTCGACGGCCACCCCTTCATCAGTGGGAAGCCATCCCCAACTGGGCCTCCACCGTCTTCCTCGCCCAGCATCTCTGGTCCTCCCACTGTTTCCGACAGTGCGTGCTCCACCTGCCATAGACCCCCAGGGTCCGCACCTCCTTGGTGATGGCACACCATATACCCTTCTTTTGACCAGCACTGACCTGCAGAGGAAATACACACATTAAATGGTATCAGTCTGACCGTCCGGCCTGTTACACTTATTGCCCACAATACCCGTTTCCCTCACCATTTACACACACATGGCCCAGCACACAAGCCGTATGATGCCCAAGGGACATCCACCCAACCCCCTCCACAAGGCCTTCACACACACCACTCCATGCATTCATGCCACATGCATCGTACCCACAGTGTTCTCACCTTTTGGTCTGGAGGCCAATACAGCACTCCGTACTGGAGTAGGACCCCATTCACCAGTCTCTCCAACTCCACTGAGGTGAAGGCAGCGGCCCTTTCCCCAGTCACACGGGCCATGGTAGGTTCCAGCTACAGGTCACAGCAGCACATGCAGTATAGGTCCTCTCCTGTTGAAGTTCAGGTAGCACATGAGGAATATGATAGAAAATGGTCGCGTCCGTGGCGGTGCATACCGTCACCGCCCGCGTACATCGCCATTGGCCACTGTTCCCCATAGGGCCCAATATTAGCCAATGAGGAGTTGCACAGCTGTTCCGAAGTGCCTACTGCAATGGAGCACAACGTCAGTGGAATTACCGCACTCCCTCCTGTCCCCCCAGACAGGACAAATGGACGCCATTTCAGAGGGGGGCAGGCCCTGGATAATAACTGCGTCACAGTTAACAATTTTACATACAGGACAAATCCCACTTACCCATTACTTGTTAAATCATGCATTTTGTTGTTGTGTCTCCAATGTACAGTTTGTGACTGGCTCCTCACTATTTTTTCCCTTAGACTGTAACCTCTGCGGATGAATAGGAGATGGAGACATACCCCCGTGTACAGACCCCTGGTGGACTTGGCAATAATGGAGGACAGGCACATCATCCTCACCTATAGACGTGACAGGGCCACAATCACAAAGCTGTATGCCCAACTGGAGACTGACCTGATCTTATCTATCCATCATCTGACTGGGATCCCCCCTCTTGTGCAAGTCCTATCTGTGCTCCATTTCTTGGCAACGGGTTCTTTCCAAGTGACAGTGGACTTGGCAGCAGGAATGTCCCAGCCAATGTTCTCAATAGTGCTGACAAGAGTGTTGTCTGCCCTGATTAAACACAAGTGCAGCTATATGTTTTCCCCCAAGTGGATGTTTTGGCCACAGTGAAAGCTGACTTCTATGCAATGGGACATATCCCCAAAATAATTGGGGTGATTGATGGTACTCATATTGCATTTGTCCCCCCCCGGCAAAATAAACAGGTGTTCAGAAATCGTAAGAGTTTTCAATCCACGAATGTGCAGGTGATGTGCTTGGCAGACCAGTACATCTCCCATGTCAATGCTACGTATCCTGGGTCTTTGCATGATGTCTTTATCCTGAGGAATAGCAGCATCCCAAATGTGATGGGCCAACTACAGAGGCACCGGGTGTGGCTAATAGGTGAGCCATGGTTCCCACCCAGCATATGTTGGTGTAATGGATATGGTGCGGGCCATATAGGATAGTGTGTGGCTAAATGTTGTCCCTCGATATTTGCAGGTGACTCAGGTTACCCCAACGTATCATGGCTACTGACCCCTGTGAGGAACACCAGGTCAGGGGCAGAAGAGCGTTTCAGTGAGGCACATGGGAGAACAAGAAGGATAATCGAACGTACCTTCGGCCTCCTGAAGGCCAGGTTTTGGTGCCTCCATCTAACAGGTGGATTTCTGTGCTACTCACCCAAGAAGGTCTGAAAGCTAATCGTGGCATGCTGCATGTTGCACAACCTTACCTTGAAACGCCTTGTGCCTTTTCTGCAGGAGGAGGAGGCTGGAGATGGTCGTGTGGCAGCAGTGGACCCTGTGGACAGTGATGATGAGGAGGCAGAGGATGAGGATGAGGACAACAGAACAGCAGTGATAAGTCAGTATTTCCAATGACACACAGGTAAGACAGTGTTACTTCTCATTTCATTGTCATTATTTAGATTATCTTTGGCACTGGAATGCTTTTATTTCCCACTTCAATGCCCACTCACTGTACCCTTTGGCAATTCATTTTGCAGATGTTGGTGCCCCACTATCGTTCCAGGTGTGATCACTGCAGGACACTACAGGTCTTTCCTATGTGTACATTACTGTACAGTTGATTTGCAATGTTTGAACCTGGTTAAACGAATGCATACTTTAAGAAATCTTACATACTCCATACTTGTATTTTTTCAAGAGTTGTTTATTGAGGTGCTAAGAAGAAGAGGGGCAAGTGCATTGGGATAGGGTGATGATGGAGGAAAGTCCAGGGTATGGTTCCAGTCTATTTGTAGCACAGATGCATTGTCCAAGGGGACATAGGAAGGGGAGCAATGGCAGTTCAAGGTGGACAGGGTGACAGTGTGGGACACAAGGGTGACAATCAGGAGAGTCTTATTTCCTGGTGGGGGTCTTGGCAATGTTCTCTGTCTTCTGCCTGGATCACAGGGACCATTTGTGGGGTGGTTATCCTTCTGCAGGGGGTGGGGTGCTGGTGGCCTGTTGGTCCTGTGGCGGGACCTCCTGTCCACTAGCGCTGGTGGACGTGGAAGGCTGTTCATCATTTGGGCTGGTGTCAGGGGCCCGATGGTATGCCACTGTCTCCCTCATGGTGTTGGCCATGTCTGCCAGCACCCCTGCAATGGTGACCAGGGTGGTGTTAATGGACTTCAAGTCCTCCCTGATCCCCAGGTACTGCCCCTCCTGCAGCCACCTGTTCTCCTACACGTTGTCCAGGATCTGGCCCAGAGTATCCTGGGAATGTTGGTAGGTTCCCAGGATCTCAGTCAGTGTCTCCTGGGAAGTCAGTTCCCTGGTCCTGTCCTTGCCCTGGCGCACAGCACTCCTCGCAGTTTCCCTGGTGGCCTGTGCCTCAGTCCCCTGAACCGTGTGCCCACTGCCACTGACCCTAGGTCCCTGATTGTCTTGGGTATGAGGTGTGCCCTGGGGTCACTGTAGTGGTGGACACACTGCTTATTGATGTGTTTTGGGGACAGAGGTATGGGTACGCTGGGTGGGTACTGTGGTGGTGTTTCCAGAAGGGGGAGACTGTGTGGTGGTGTGTGACTGTGACTAGGTAACAGGCTGCATTGTTCCAGCTTGGCTGTGCGTCGATCCAGTAAGGCTGTGCGTTGATGTTCCAGTTGCAACGCACGTACTGTCTCGATCTCCACTTGGGAAATCTGGCTGCGTCGTTCAGGTTCAGCGATGTGGTGATTTTCTCATCGCAGGGCAGGCTGCGCATCGTTTCCAGCAGGCTGTGCATTGATTTTCAGCACACAAGAAGTTTCCTTGAAGAGAGGAAGTCTTTGTGGTCCTGAGACTTCAGAAATAGATGGCAAGCTCAATCGAAGCCCTTGGAGAGCACTTCTCAGCAAAGTCAGAGCCCAGCAAGGCCACAGGACAACAGCAAGGCAGCAGTCCTTCACAGCAAAGCAGTCCAGGTGAGTCCTTTGGGCAGCCAGGCAGCTCCTCTTGACAGGTTGCAGGATCTGGTCCAGCAGTGTCTGATCCGGTGGGGTCAGGAACCCAGATTATATACCAAAAAATGCCTTTAAAGTGGGGGAGACTTTAAAGAGTGGTTTGGAAGTGCACAAGGTCCCCTTTCAGTACAGGTCTGTCTGTCAGAGTCCTAGTAGGGGTTTGACAGTCCATTGTGTGAGGGCAGGCCACAAACCTTTGAAATGTAAGTGTCAGGCCCCTCCACTCTTCCAGCCCAGGAAGACCCATTCAGTATGCAGATGAGTGTTGGTGTGACTAAGTATCCAGTGTTTGTGGTTGTCTGGGTGAAATGCACAAGGAAGCTGTCAAGCAGTCCAGCCCAGACATTGATTGGAGACAGGCTTAAAGGCACAGATGGATTTTAAGTGCAGAGAAATGCTCACTTTCTAAAAGTGGCATTTCTAAAATATTAGTATAAGATCCAACCTCACCAATAAGCAGGATTTTCTATCACTATTCTGGCCATACTGAACTTGACCTGATTACCCCTCCCGATCTGATCAGAATCTTCAACTCAAACAGTATATGAGGATAGCCCTAATGTTATCATATGAAAGGAGCAGGCCTCACAGTAGTAGAAACGTAATTTAGTAGTTTTCCACTACCAGGACATAGAAAGCACACAGATACATGTCCTGCATTCTACCTACATAGCACCCTGCCCCATGGGTTACCCAGGGACTATCTTATGGGTGACTTATATGTAGAGAAAATGGGAAGTTTAAGGCTTAGCAAGTACTTTTAAATGCCAAGTTGAAGTGGCAGTGAAACTGCACATCTAGGGCTCGCAATGGCAGGTTTGAGGCCTGGTTAAGGGGCTACTTATGTGGGTGGCACAATCAGTGCTGCAGGCCCACTAGTAGCATTTGATTTACAGGCCCTGGGCACATGCAGTACACTTTACTAGGGAATTACAAGTAAATCAAATATGCCAATTAGGAATGAACCAATTGTTATCATGTTTAAGGAAGAGAGCATCTGCACTTTAGCACTGATCAGCAGTGGTAAAGTGTGCAGAGTCCTAAAACCCGCAACAAAAAGTGTCAGAAAAGTGGAGGGAGGTAGGGAAAAGTTGGGGGATGACCAACCTAAGGCTGTCAGGTCTAACATGTCCCCCCCCAGCTAAACGTGGACAGAGCTACCCAACCACTCATCGCTAAGGCGGAAGTATCTGAAGAAACCATTAGCATTGGCGTGGTCAGTCCCTGGGCGATGCTCTACCGTAAAGTCCATCCCCTGTAGAGAAATAGACCACCTCAAGAGTTTAGGATTTTCACCCCTCATCTGCCTGAGCCATCTGAGGGGCCTGTGGTCTGTCTGAACCCAGAAGTGAGGCCCAAACAGGTATGGGCTCAGCTTCTTCAGTGCCCGGGCCACAGCAAATGCTTCTCTTTCAATAGCACTCCACCTCGGTTCTCCAGGTAATAGTCTACTGCTAATAAAGACTACTGGTTGGTCTAGGCCCTCGTCATTCAGCTGTGCTAGAACTGCCCCTATGCCCTGCTCTGAAGCATCGGACTGCAGGATGAATTATTTGTAGTAGTCAGGGGCCCTGAGCACGGGTGCCGTGCACATGGTTTCCTTCAGGGAGTCAAAGGCTTTCTGACCAGCCTCTGTACAGTTCACCAACCTAGGCTGTTTCTAAGATGTGAGTTCTGTTAAGGGGGCCACTGTGGTGCCATAGCCCTGAACAAATCTGTGGTAGCACCCTGTGAGATCCAAGAAGGCTCTCAATTGTGTCTGGGTTCTAGGTGGTTGCCAGGCCTTGATTGTTTCAATCTTGGCCAGGAGGGGCTTCACCTTGCCACCACTTACTAGGTGTCCAAAGTATACCAGGGTACCCTGCCCAATCTGGCCCTTAATGGCCTTGATGGTCAGGCCTGCCTGTTGCAGAGCCTGAAGCACCTCCTTGAGGTGGAGCAGGTGTTCCTCCCAGCTGGAACTGTAGACGGCAATGTCATCCAGGTGGGCTGTGCAGAACGCATCCTTGACAGCTAGGATCCCATTAACCAACTGTTGGAAGGTATCGGGGCATTTTTCAATCCAAAGAGCATTACTCTGATAATGTCCCTCAGGAGTAGAAAAAGAAGATCTCTCTTTAGCCCCCTCAGTCAAGGCGATCTGCCAGTACCCTGACGTGAGATCAAAGGTACTGAGGAACTTGGCAACGCCTAGCCTGTCTACAAGCTCATCAGCTCAGGGGATTTCAGTGAGTGTCTGTCTTCGTGACAAAGTTAAGACCCAGGTAGCCCATGCAGAACCTAAGTTCTGGCTTGGCACCGGGAGCGGCAGTCTTGGGAACAAACACCACAGGGGTACAGCAGGGATGCTGGACTTCTCAATCACCCCAAAAGCCAGCATCTTGGCAACTTCCTCCTTGATGCTAGCCCTCACCTTGTCTGACACTCTGTAAATGTTGTTCTTTACAGTGGACTGTCACCTGTGTCAATGTCGTGGACACACAAGTGTGTGAGCCAGGGGTGAGGGAGAACAGGGAAGAGAATTGTTCCAATAATTGGAAGCAGTCCCCTCTTTGATCTAGGGTCAGAGAATCAGAGAGATTGACGCCCTCCACTGACCTATCACTTTCCTTGGCAGAGAGGAGGTTGGGGAGAGGTTCACTCTCCTCTTCCATACCCTCATCTGTCACCAGAAGCATGCTGACCTCAGACCTCTCAAAATGAGGCTTCAGTCGGTTCTGATGGAGCACCCTTAGGGGGTTTTCTAGGGGAGTTGAGGTCCACTAGGTAGGTGGCTTCCCCTTTCACTTCTTGATATCAAATGGGCCAGTCCAGTGGTCTTGGAGAGCTCTAGGCTGTACTGGATCCATTACCCAAATGTTGTTGCCAGGTTTTAACTCTACCAGGGTGGCCTTCTGGTCATACCCTTGTTTCATAACCTCTTGACTGGCCTCATGGTTGCTCTTGGCCTTCTTCAAGGCATTCACTGACCGCATCCTGGGGGGGGGGGGTTCCTGGGAGCTTTCTCCCACCCCTCTTTTACTATGCTTAGGGGTCCCTTGACAGGATTCCCATAGAGAAGTTCAAAGAGGCTGAACCCTACCCCTTTCTGGGGCACCTCTCTATAAGCAAAGAGAAGGCATGGCAAGCCGACGTCACACTTACGCCTCATGGCCTCAAGGAGGCCTGTGTTCATAATTTTCAAGGTCTTGTTGAATCTCTCCACAAGACCATTGGATTGAGGATGGTAAGGGGTGGTGAACAGGTAGGTCACCCCACACACATCCCACATGGACTTCATGTAGGCAGACATGAGGTTTGTGCCTCTGTCACAATCTCCTTTGGGAATCCCACATGGGTAAATATCCTCATTAGAGCTCTGGTCACCACCGGTGCAGTCAATGTTGTCAGAGGGATTGCCTATGGGTAGCGGGTGCATTGGTCCACCAAAACCAGGATAAACATGTTGCCCAGGTCAGTTTTGGGGTCCAAGGGACCAATGACATTGATGCCCACCTTTTCAAAGAGGGTTCCAATGATGGGGAATGGGATCAGGTGGGCCTTGAGCCTTTTCCCTGTCTTCCCACTAGCCTGGCAGGTTGGGCATGACCTACAGAATGCATCTGAGGGCACCCGCATTCGGGGCCAATAAAAGTGGGTGACAAGCCTGGCGAAGGTCTTATCTTGCCCCAAGTGTCCTGCCAGGGGGATGTCATGAACCAGACCCAGTAGGAAGGCCCGTTAGCACTGGGGGACCACCAGCACACATGCTGCCCCACCCTCCCGTACCTTAGGCTCACTGTTTAATGGGGATGACCTACTCTGCTGATACCTGCTGACCCCTGACAGTAGTCATGCTGGCTCCTGTGTCATGCAGAACACCCACCCTTTGCCCATTAATGGTGACCCACTGCCTATACTATCCATCCCAAGTGTCTTCTCTCCAGTGGGGTGCTATGCCCTCTTTGGACACTTGGAGTCGCCCTTGGAGTGACCATACTTGGTGCTCTCTCTGCATTAGGGTCTAACCTCCTTTTCTTATGGTCAAAGAATCCTGATTTATTTTCAGAATCAGGTTGGGACTGGTTACCACTACCTCCATGGGAATTATTTTGGGGGCCTTTAGCGAACTCCTTATTTTTAAGTTTGTCTCCCCCCTCTTTCTTCTTTGTGGGTGTCCTCCCCAGATACCTTTTTGGACACTCTGATGCTAACCCAGAGGTCTGCCGCTTCAGCAAGCTTCCAAGGATTAGTCAGCTTACTGTCAATCAGGTGCTGGAGCAACTCTGTAAATCAAACACTGAGCATATGCTCTCTCAGGATCAAATTATACAACCCCACATAATCATTCACTTTACTGCCTCGCACCCATCCATTCAGTGGCTTACCAGAAGAATCAAAAAAGTCTGTGCGGAGAGTTTGGTACTGTCCCTGAATTTCTGGTGATACTTCTGAGGGGTCAGTCGAAACTTGGCATTCATGAGCAGGTATGTGTTACAGTCCTCTGGTTCTAATGTGAGAAGTGTGTCCCTCCCAATTATTGGAACATGTTTCCAGAAACCCGCCCCACATTGATCTTCAGAAACCCGCCCCACATTGATCTTCAGAAACCCTATGCGCCCTCAGTGCAAATTCATAGGCATCAAACCATTTGTCATTGTCATCCCACCACATAACTTGGCACCACATCTTTGGGGATACAAACCTTTTTGTCTCCAGCAGGTCCTGTATGTATGCTACCACCATTACTGCGGGACTCAGACTGCCTAGACTTGAGCTCCAGCTCTTTCAGACTAAGTTCATGAGCCAGAAGTAGTTTCTTTTCAGCCAAGGCCCTGTCAGCCTCAGCCTGTTTGGCTTCTCTTTCAGCTTTCCTCTCCTCTGCGTTCATGTTTAATCTGGCCAATTGCAGTTGAAACTCTCTCTGCTACCTCCTTTCCTCTGCGGTCAGGCCGTGACTCGAGACACTGCACCCTCGTATACCAGGGGGCACAAATCCAGGGGTGTCACCCCCCACTGCTATTGGGGAATCCTCTAGCGAGTCACCCTCTGACCCCTCCACCTCAACATGCTCATCTGAATGGGCTTCTGCCTAGGCCCTCAACACCTTTTGGTACTCCTCCTTCCTGGAGGCACCCCGGGTAGGTACTGAGAATCAGGGTTTTCCTGTCTCCTGTTTCCTCACACTTACTAGATAAGAATGAGTCTATAATAGGAATGCAAAGAGCCGGAGCAGTCAAGTCAAAGTTTTAATGCACTGCAGGGGCTACAAATACCAATGTGTCTCAAGACAGACACACGGGCAGAGTGAACAACAGCAGACTTCTTCAAACTATTTTTTATACATAATCAGCCAAAGATGCTTTGTTTACACAAACCAGTTCTAGCTAGTTTAAAGATTGAGTGCAAAAAGAAGGGGTTTCTACAAAAAACATGTTTCAAAGCATGACTATTGGTGAAAGGTTATCTCCCCCAGTTGCTTCCCCAGAAGGGAGTTACAGGAAACCATGCAGACAGGGCCTTGAAGCAAAGGGGCCCCAGGCACCCACCGAAAACTACTGGCATAGCACTTTTCAACACGTATTTAAAAAATAACATGAAAGCATTTTACAATGAAGGCACTAGTGCTAAACAAATACTACCTCCACAAAAGTGCATTTCAGTTACATTTACACAATCGGCCCTTTTAGCATTAGTACAAACTTTTTACAGAATTGTGGTGTGATAAATCTGACAAATCTATTTTCATAAAATCTCATATCTGTTGCTCTTGAGCAATCAGAGCATTGGTGTGTTGTACAGAAGCAAGGGAAGGTCGGCAAGCATTTAAACATGAAGTACAAATCATGGGCAAGTAATTAATGCAAAGGCAACACCCCATCAACAATCCAGCCACTACAAAAATGGCTATGATTATTTTCCAACCCCATGTTGTTAACAGTTCCTTGAACCATCCTGACCAAGTCCAATCTCCAGTATTTTGGTGTATTTCAGTAGCTATTTTATGTTATCTTCGGATAGCAGCATTCACACTAGGGGCATTATCTGGGATGAATATGCAACAAGAACTACCAATGATCCCACAGACTCCGCAGCATTCTTCTAAAATAATATCTAACACGTATGGTGTTGAAGGGTCATTAATCCATTGGCTTGCATTTCTACTTTAATATTAGCTAAGGCTCCTGCTGTTTCATTTATGAGTGCCTCCATCACTTTAGTCAGTTTCCTAATATTCCTGCTTTTAATTGCTGGACCCCAAAGGGGAACAGCACTCATTAAGACGTCCTAGAGTATCTGGGAGGCTGTTGTACCTGCACCTCTCTTTTCCCTATTGTATGTGTTTTGTAATAGTTAGGAGGGGTCACATAAACATGTGGCATAAAAAATGCCAGATAACAAGTACCAGACCATCCTGCTGGTAAGCGGCAATAGGCATTGTTTCCGCAAACAAATACTGTTTTAGAAGTAGAAGAAAACTAATGAGAAAACTATGGATGTATTACATCTACTTTTTCCCATCCATTCCGTCCCATTCCAGGTGAAACACAAAGGTTCTATCGGACTAGTAACTATTACGTTGTATGACACTCTTTCCTCATGTTCTAATTGGAAACACCCGGAACAATGACTCCTAAACCAGGAAGTCGGGGAAAATAAAAGCAAAACAACGGTTTCGTTTTCCACTACTTCCTGGTTTTCGCGCCTTAACTATGCATGTGTGAACCATGTACATGTGTGGTTAAGGCGCAGAAGAAGGGAGTCGACGCGGTGTAGGAGGAGGTAAGTTGGGCTGGGACTGGGGCTGTTTTTTGGGGGGTTGGGTGGGAGCTCGGATGATTAAGGTTGGGGGGGTCAGGGTTTAGGTTTTAGGGGTGGGTTGGGGGGTTGGGGTGCTTTAGGGGCGGGGTGGGGACTCAGGGTATTTTTAGTTTTTGGGGTGGAGTAGGGGGCTCGGGTGATTAGGGTTTAGGGGCGGGGAGGGGGTCAGAATTTAGGGTTAAGGGGGGTTGGGGGGTTAGGGAGCTTTAGGTATTAGGGGAGGGGTTTGGGGTTGTGGTAATTTTGGGGGTGGGGGTTGGGGTGGTTGTGGGGGTGGGGGGGTCGGGGTTATTTTTAGGGGTGGGGGCTAGGTGGGAAGCATGCTGGAACTGTGCATGCTGATCAGTAATGCCTTTACTATGGATGCCTTTACAGCAAAATATCATTGTAAAGGCATTTGTGGTAAAGGCGTTGGTGATACCAACGAGTTTGTTGTTCCAAACTCGTTGTTGAGCCATGGGTGCTTGAAGCACTCGTGGTTTCAACATATGACCGTTCTAATACCACAAATGAATTATTATAGCCATCATATTCCTCTTTCTCCAAATCATTACCTCTTCTTCCATTGTCCACTCCACATGTACTATTTATCTTTGATATGTAACTGAGATACCCTGAAATGCCTTTGGCGGAATCCTGTTTTACTGCTAAAAGTGCTCCAATTCCTATTGGTGTAGCTATTTTACATGTTCCATTGAGGGAAAAGGGAAGAGTAGTAAAAGGCATTCCTTTCTCCATTGTGTGTGGTAATAGGGAACATATCCAACTATTTGTTTTTTTGACTATCTGATGCACATCATGTAGTGTTTTTACAAAAATTGTTAGCACACTTTTCTCTATGGTCCTTTTTATGTGTTGACCATGTATGGAACTGATGCTCAGGAGATGGAGTTGGTGCATGAATAATCTTGTGTACAGGATGTGCCCATTCCAACCAAAGAAACAATAGCGACAAAAATATACAAATCAGAAAAATTATCATAATAATTTTTCTTTTTCTGCTCACAGGTGTATTGTCAAGGTGCAGACATAACTCTTGTTTTTCGGTAGTCATATCGGAGGGTAACCTTCCAAAGGGGTGCAGAGATATGTCAGTAACTTTACCCATCCCTACCTATCATAACAAGAACTGTCCCTATCCTACTTTTGTTCTACTAAACTAATAAGTCCACAGTCTATTTTACTTGAAAGCCTCACTGGCAAGCTAATGTACAGGTCCAGGCGTTGGCGGTCTTGACCACCTTGGTTGCAGTATCCTCCTTGAACTGTTTCTTCTCTTTACAGTTTATTTCCCAGTTTTCTTTCTGGGGTGCAAATTATACCGGGGCTCAGAGTCAATGTTAACTAGTTCAGGAGGGGGAATTGATCCTGAAATATGCTTCTCCAAAGATACTACCTGGTCATGGACCACTACCTACCCATCCCTGAAAGGCACTTGCTGAGGTATCTGTTCTGTCTTGTGATCTGGCACACTGTCCCTTACCCACTGGTCATATGGTAAAGGCAAGGGGCACTTCTTGATGTGTGAGGTGTGTACCCAGTGCTTACACCCCTAACACTTTACAGCTGTCTGTGGGGCAAGTAAAACCTGGACTGGTCCTTTCCAGCGTCGCTCAAGACTGGATTTTCACTGGAAATTGTGCACGAATACCCAGTTACCAGGCTCCACAGTGTGTCCAGGTCCCTCCAGGCATTTGGAAGTGCCTCCTTCACCTGAGCATGAATCAAACGTAGGTATTTAGTTAACTGAGCACAATAATCAATTAACAGAGGATGATCAATATCAGAATTTTTTTATGGTCTTGGTACACCCCATACATTGGCAGGCCTTCCCATCAGTACTTTGAATGGGAATAAACCCATTTGTGAATGAAGGGTGTTCCGCATTGACAGAAGTGCAATAGGCAGTGCAACAGGCCACTTGGGTTTTCTCTATGCACATATTTTGGCCAATTTATTCTATTAATATACCATTGTAACGTTCTACCAATCCCGCTGCCTGGGGACGGTATGCAGAATTAAATTTTTGCTCTATCTGCAAACGTTTGCATACCAAATCCATCACCTGTCCAGTGAAATGACATCCGTTATCACTTCAAAGAATTTGAGGTAAACTGTACCTTAGAAAGAACTCTTTGAGTAGCATTTTGGCAGTACTGAGAGCTGTGTTATCCTGCAAAGGATAGGCTTCCACTCACCTACTGAAGGCACAGATCACAACCAATACATATTTGAGTTTGCTCACTCTCTCCATTTCAATGAAGCCCATCTGCAGGACTTCAAAGTTCAGATCTGGTGGTGCAAAATGGCCAGAGAGAGTGGGAGTGCGTTTCCCAATATTTTGTGTTAAGCATATTAAACACCTTCTGACATCAGGCTCAGCAGCCCTTGGAATTTCTTCATTGTGCCAGAGATGGTCCAATGTTCCCACAATATCATTAGCGCTAATGTGGGCTGGAATGTGAGCAGAAGAAACTATGGCATTATCATATGCATCTGGTAACATCCACCTGCGCTTTTCAGACCTGTCTACCCAGCAATCCTCATCATCTAGCTTATCACATGACTTCCATGCCTGAAATTCTTCATCAGTATCAGTGGTCTATATTTATTTTACGCACTCTACTGTCTGATCAACCATACGTGCGTCTGGAAGCCATCTAGCAGTGTATACCACATACATCAAACTCACTTCTGACCTAGCTGTTTTCTTAGCGGTCTCATCTGCAAAGGCATTGCTCTGACCAACCTCATCCACTATTTTCTTCTGTTCACTACTCTTCACTACTGCTAGCTTGTTGGGTAAAGTAAATGCATTCAGTAGTCTTACAATCAAATCGCCATGTTGTATTTTTATTCCATGAGAGGTCATGAATCCTCTCTCTTTCCATAGCTTGCCAAATGAATGAACCACACCAAATGCAAATTGCCTCTCAGTGTATATATTTAATGTCAGTCCTTTACTGAGTTCACAGGCTCTAGTCAAGGCTATGAGTTCCTCAGCCTGAGCCGAATTATGGGGTATTTTACAAGATTCCACCACAGTTTTTAATGTTGTAATAGCATATGCAGTTGTGGTGGTACCATCAGGTGATTTAAAACAGGGCCCATCCACATACAATTCTCCCTGAGGATCAGAGAGAGTGGTGTATCCACAAGGTCTACCAGTCCCTTAGATTCCTCTTCAGTTGTTATTATGCAATCATGAACAACATTAGTTGAATCTTCAGGAAGGGGCAGCACAGCGGCTGGATTGAGGTTGCTGCATCTTTTAAATGTGATATTCGGGGCAAACAGGGTCAACTTGTACCCTGTCAACCTTGCATTGGTTAGGTGCTGGGTTTGTGTTTTGTTCAACTAGACATCAACTGCATGCGGTTCCATTACTGTTAGTTTGTGACCCAGCACATAACTTTCTGACTGTTTGACTGCGGCTGCTGCCACAGCATGTAAACATTTAGGCAAAGCTTTTGCTACAGGGTCCAAGGCAGACGAAAAATAGGCACATGGTCTATTGCAGCCTCCATGGGGTTTTGTTAGTGCTGCCAAGCTGCAACCTTCTCTTTCATGCACAAACAAAAAAAAACCTTGTCATAATCAAGATAACCCATAACTGGAGCATTGCAGAAAGCATATTTTAATTCCTCAAAAGCTTTTGGCATTGATTATCCCAAGGCAAAGGCATATTAACATCTTTAAGCGTGAGAGCAAGCAATAGTTTCGAATGTAGTGAAAAGTTAGGAATCCATTGTTGACAGAAAGAAGTGAAGCCAATAAATGCACTCACATTATGTTGAATTTTGGGGTGCTGTATGTTTTGTACAGCTGCAATGCATTGTGGATGCAAGCGTCTACCCCCTTTCAACAGGTGGTGCCCTAATTAGGAGACCTCCTGTTGACAATACTGTAATTTACACAAAAACTTTGCGACCCAGAGAATCCAAATGGTGAAACAATTTTAAGGTGGTATCTTTACATTGCTCTTCAGTATCAGATGCTATTAGCAAATCATCAATACATTGCAGTAAAACAGAGCCAGTGGAGGGAGTAAACATATCCAATTGTCTTTTGAAGGCCTGAGAATAAAAGCTGGGGGACTCAGTGTACCCCTGAGGAGCGTGATAAAACACAAATGAATGATTATTTAATGTAAATGAGAATACATATTGACTTTCTTCAGCTATCGGGATACTAAAGAACACATTTTTGAGGTTGAGTACAATGAAATATTTAGCCATGGATTGGATCATCGTAAAGATGGAATTAATGTCTGGGACCACAAGGTACTCAGGCACCACTATCTTATTAACAGCTCTCAAATCAATGACTAGTTTATATTGAGGAGAGGAACCAGCCTCTCCTTTCTTAATGACTGGAAGTATGGGCTATTTCATGGGCTACCCTGAATTTCCCGAACAATATCTTTATCAAGAAGGTCAGAAACAACCTGTGTCAAACATTTTTCTTTCTCCTTTGATATTTTATACTGGGGAATTCGGGGGATCGGTGCTCCTTTTTTGACTGTAACAACAATGGGATCTATGTCCATTTTTCCAACGTCATTGTCACCATGTGCCCATATTTTACTGTCTGCCTGTAGAAGATCAGTTGGTATGTGATGTGTGGTTTTTGACAGAAGAACTCTAGTTAGATCTGAATTTGCCATGGTAATATGTACATCATCTGGAGAACAGTAAATGTGTGCATGCAATTTATTTAATAAATCCAAGCCTAAAAGATTTTCCTCACAATTTTGTGTGAGCACTAATGGAGAAGTGAAAGAAAAGGGCCCCAGAGTGATATCTAGGAGTTGAGAAATGGGGCTCCAAAGAAACAAATGGGAATATTACTTTTGGCAGAAAGGGGAGCTCCAGGAAGGCTATAATGTGCAATGGAGGTGCGAGTGGCCCCAGTGTCTACGAGAAAAGGATGCTCCTCACTTATGGCCCAGACTGATACACGGGCAGCTCTACGCTCCCTCCTCCCTTTCCTTGACATCCCTATTCAAATGTACTCTCAACGTCATGATTATAATGAGTCCTGTCTGTCGGTGTATTATCAAAATAGTTCTGTCTACACCCTCCTGATGTTCCATTTTGAGTGTGATTAAAATCCTGTCTGTTTTGGCTACTTCTTCCACGGCCCCGTGACATCCCTCTACCTCTCCCTGTACTATTGACTTTTCCTTGCAAACTTGGACATTCATCCTGCCAATGTCCATCCTGTAAACAGGAGGCATATTGATTCTGACCTAAGTCTTTGCGCCCTTGCTGTGTACGTGCTGAAGTGGCCCTACTATCTCCTCTTCCACATCCTCTTCCCCTCTGAATCTGAGTAGGGCAACTCCGTTCAGGGTATGCCTGCTGCAACAATGCTTTTGTCTTTAAATCCTTAATGTTTTATCTTGCCCTTCCTTTCTTTGCTTCTGAAAGTTCTCATAGTATGTAGCCATGACTAGCAAATCTATTGGAGTCTTAGTGGGCCAAGTGCTTTCAGTTGTTCGAATAGTATCTGCTAAATCTATTTGCAAATTATTTACTAATGTATCTGCAAACATATGCTGTCCTACCTGCACAGCCAAATCCTGTCCGCTATGATCTTTGAAAATTGTCTCAAATCTAGTAAAGAAGTCTGAGACCTCCTCATCTGTCTTCTATTTGCATGCATTTATTTTATCCCAGTCAACTGCCTGTCTGCGTATAAAATACTGCAAATGTCTAAGAAAAAGATCAGGAAGATCCTGTATAAGCTGGTCTGGTAAGTCTCCAGGCGCTTGGGCTAAGGCTTCATGGTGCCCCAAGTATGGTTATACCTTTCTACATTGTCAACTCTTCGTATGGAGTTCCACAAATCTGGTGGGAGCATTGTCCCAAAGAACATTGCTATATCTTTTACGGTCATAACACATAACGTGGCAGCAGATTCAAGTCCCTCATAAAATCCACTGGGATTTTTCCTATAATCAGGAAAGTCTTTTTTTTATTTTTAACAGCTCAGATCAAGTCCAAGGGGTGTGGACAAACTGTTGTTGGGGTTGCGTTCCTGGTGCTGCGCCCGCTGGAGGCGGCAAAGGGTGACTTTCTCTCATGGGCAATTGACGGGGTAAAATGGGTGATTGTCCATGACTCTGAGTATCATAGATCCCTCTCTGTACTACAACCACATTTTGAAAGATGTCTTCAAACGCTTTAATCATTTGTTGTGGATCAAATGATTGCATCTGAGCATAATATAATATTCTACCTGCATGTTTTGGATAGGGCAGTCTATATGTGTCATAGACGTCCCTCAATCTGTACCCCATATATTCCAAAATCCTATTCTTGTCAAATATATCAAGGGTAGTTGCTCCACTTCATCAAACCATTTCCTTGCTTTCTTGTACAATTCATCCTGAGGAATAGAAAATGAATGTGTCCTAGGTCAAAATGAACCATCTTGTGACCCTTGACTCCATCTTACATTCCCTTTACCATTCCGGTGTAAGTAGGTAGTAGATCCCGGGGAGGCATGTGAAGTGTTACCTGTAGAACTAAATGTGAAGGGAATGGTGTGGGCAGATACCGATCTCCTAGGAGGTGGGTATATGGCATTGTAGAGGGGCATTTTGTGAAGACAAAGAGGGAGGCAGGGCTGGGGCCGGCACCACAACTGAGACAGGGGCAGTTTGCGATTGCCGCTGTTGCAATCCCTGTTGTGGGGGTGCTGGCAGTACTGGTGGTGCAGGTACTCGAGCAGTAGGTGCATATGGAGGAGGATTGTTTAACAGGCATTCCATCTGCTCATCCCCTTCTCCCTTCTGTGATCTAGAGGAATACATTTTTATTGCCAGACATTCTAAATTCCCTATCCATCTGTTCAACCTCTTCTGTCCCTTTCTCCTGATCGTATTCCCTAGCTTTCTGCCACAATGTTTCCTCTTTTCTTTCTCTTTATCCTTTGATTCTTTCATTGCTAATTGCCTAGACTGTTTCTTTCACATCTGATAACCGTTCCACAAAGCTTGTCTAACTTTATTTCCTGCAAATAGTGAAGTTTATCAGGATCAAATGAGCCATCTAATGGCTACTGTAGTTTTCTACTTCTATCTGTATGTTCATTCCACAATTTACTCCATAGTGTCAGTCCCATCCCATATTTTTGTTGCCAAAATCCATGCCGAACTCCCCTCCTCCGGGACGGATATAGACTCGTTCAAGCATGGAGATGGGAAACAACAACAACACTGAGAAATGCATTTCCTGAGTTTACTCATTGTTCCTCCTAAAAGCAGAGTGAATCACTAGAACAATCTCTAACCAATATACCAGTCAGGCCTGCTTTCTAATCAATTATTCATCAATATAATATAAAATTTCTTGCAAACTTCAGAATAACCTCACCAAATTGTACCTGAAGGTCCGGTTCTCTGCATTCAGGCAAATCTGCCTTCTGGATCAATCAATGGGTTAGAGACTGAGTCGGGGGAGTACCTGTTCGAGAGGGACAGCCCTCTGTGACTTTGGATGGCAGCTGCGAGAAACACGTCTCCTGTGCAGGGGCCCCACTATCTGCAGTCTCAAGTAGCTTTGCCTCTGCCACAGTGTCAACGCCTGTTGAACTCCCCACGTTGAGTCCTGGGTTTCGGTACCATTTGAGAACCAGGGTTTTCCTGTCTCCTATTTCCTCACACTTACTAGATAAGAATGAGTCTGTAATAGGGATGCAAAGAGCCGGAGCAGTCAAGTCAAAGTTTTAATGTGCTGCAGTGGGTTCAAAAATAACATAAAAGCATTTTACAATGGAGGCACTAATGCGAAACAATTACTGCAGTCCCGAAAAGGTATTTCAGTTACATTTCCACAGTACTCCCAACCCCTTGCAGAACCCTTTCAGCTGGCTGACAGTGTATGTCTCCAGCTTGGGTAGGTCAAGCTCTCCAGCTCCTCCTTGAGACCCAGCCAGAGACATGTTGTTAAGGATTAGATAAAAATGTCAAACAGAAAGAAACTGTAGTAAAAAGAGGAAAATCAACTTGACCTTTAACTGTGGGTACGTATTGTACACGTAGCTATTGTATGTTGCTGCACAAACACAAGTACTACCCTCAACTCTGGTCACCTATATTGAAAATGGGATCTCTAGTTGGCAGAGGTATACACCCTTGTCCAAGTAGGCACCAGAATCCTAGTCAGGGTAAGTCACACATAAGCCAAATTATCTTGAGCCCACCCTCTGGTAGCAGTCAGGTTTAACTTAGAAGGCAATGTGTAAAGTATTTGTGCAATAAACCATGCAATAACACAGTGAAAACACCATAAAATACACCACACAGGTTTAGAAAAATATAAGTTATTTATCTGATTAAATTAAGGTCAAAACAATAAAGATTTGATGTGTATAGGTAGAAATATCTTAAGTCTTAAAAATCAACAATTGTCTCTTGTGTGCACAAAGTACCAGGTTTGCGTCAATATTACATGCATGTAAACTGCAGAGGAGGAGATGCATGTAAAAAGGAATGTGTTCATCAGATTTCCCAATGCAGCACAGACGATGAGTCATTTTTTCCCATGCAGCAAGGGCTTTGCATCGATTTCCGGCACACAGTCTTGGATCCTCACTGCGATACAGTATTCTTTCAACACCCAGTGGTGATGCGTGGAAATCCTGGGTGTGCGGGATGAAGTCACAGGTGCTGCGTTTATCCTGTGAGTGATGCATCGTAGTTTCTGTTGCACGGCAGGCGCTGCGTCAATGCTTCACTCAGGAAGTCGGGCTGCGTCATTCCAGCTCAGCTGTTCATTGATCCGGTATGGCTGTGCATCGAAGTTCCGGTCGCAATGCAAGCGCTGCGTCAATCTCCACTCAGGAAGATGGGCTGAAGCATTCTGGTTCAGTGATGCAGGTATTTTCTCATCGCAGGGCAGGCTGTGTATCATTCCAGCAGGCTGTGCGTCGATTTTCGGTGCACAAGGAGTTTCCTTGAAGGGAAGAAGTCTCTTTGGCCCTGAGACTTCAGAAACAGGAGGCAAACTCAATCCAAGCCCTTGGAGAGCACTTCTCAGCAAAATAAGAGGCCAGCAAGGCCGCAGGGCAACATCAAGGCAGCAGTCCTTCACTAGAAAGTAGTCCAGGTGAGGTCTTTGGGCAGCCAGGCAGCTCCTCTTGACAGATTGCAGGATCTGGTCCAGAAGTGTCTGATCGGTGGGGTCAGGGACCCAGTTTACATACCCAAAAATGCCTTTGAAGTTGGAGAGACTTCAAAGAGTGGTTTTAAAGTGCACAAGGTCCCCTTTTAGTACAGGTCTGTCTGCCAGGGTCCAAGTAGGGGGTTGCCACTCTATTGGGTGAGGGCAGGCCACTAGCCTTTGAAATGTCAGTGTCAGGCCCCTCCACCTTTCAAGCCCAAGAAGACACATTCAGTATGCAAATGAGTGTAGGTGTGACTGAGTATCCGGTGTTTGTGGTTGTCTGGGTGAAATGCACAAGGAAGCTGTAAACCAGCCCATCCCAGATGTTGATTGGATACAGGCTGTAAGGCACAGATTGATTTTAAGTGCAGAAAAATGCTCACTTTCTAAAAGTGGCATTTCCAAAATAGTAATATAAAATCTAACCTCACCAATAAGCAAGATGTTCTATTACCATTCTGGCCATACTAAACATGACCTGATTACCTCTTTTTGATCAGAATCTACCACTCAAACAGTATATGAGGGTATCCCTAATGTTATTCTATGAAACGAGCAGGCATCACTGTAGTCGAAAACAAATTCAGGAGTTTTCCACTACCATGACATATAAAACACACATGTACATGTCCTGCATTTTACCTACATAGCACTCTACCCCATGGGTTAACTAGGGCCTACCTTAGGGGTGACTTATATGTAGAAAGAGAGGAGTTTAAGGCTTGGCAAGTACTTTTAAATGTCAAGTCGAAGAGGAAGTGAAACTGCACACACAGGCCTTGCAATGGCAGGCCTGAGACATAGTTAAGGGGCTACTTATGTGGGTGGCACAATCAGTGCTGCAGGCCCACTAGAAGCATTTGATTTATAGGCCCTGGGCACAAGCAGAACACTTTACTAGGGACTTACAAGTAAATCAAATATGCCAATTTGGAATGCACCAATTTTACCATGTTTAAGGGAGAGAGCATATGCACTTTATCACTGATTAGCAGTGGTAAAGTGCGCAGAGTCCTAAAACCAGCAAAAACAGTGTCAGACAAGTGGAGGGAGGCAGGCAAAATGTTGGGGGATGAGCAGCCTAAGACTGTCAGGTCTAACACACACAGACACCAACACCAAAAACACACCCACCCACATCTGACACTAACTCTCAACCCCTAAGTCCTCAAGAACATCCTAGCCATTTCCCAGGGAAAGCTTATTATTTGCCCTGACCCTTAACCCTGTCAAAACCACCCCCCTTCTAAAGCCAAAAGGACCTCTTCCACACCCCCACCAATTCCTTTCACACCAAATCGGCC
This sequence comes from Pleurodeles waltl, assembly GCF_031143425.1. Classification (NCBI taxonomy): domain Eukaryota; kingdom Metazoa; phylum Chordata; class Amphibia; order Caudata; family Salamandridae; genus Pleurodeles; species Pleurodeles waltl. Next base: position 451,080,669 of record NC_090444.1, read on the forward strand.
CCTGGGAAACCTGATCCCCACCATTAAACCCAGCCATACCCCACAGAAAATTAAAAAAAGTCCCAAAACCAAAGGAACCCCTCTCAAGACATAAACACCCATCCCAAAACCAAGCCAACCCCTTTCAAAAGACAACATTGAGGTGCCTGGACTGCCTACTAGATGCCCCTTTTTGGGGAGGTTCCTCTGACAGTGTCATGAGAGGGACATTTTGTGGCACAGAAGTATGCTGGACCACATATTGTAATTTTAGACTGGCCATTGGTATTTACTTTAGTACATGTATTAATTGTTTAAAATAAAAAATTCTACTTTTAGTACACATTAGTCCTGCCCTTGCTTTTCTACCATTTTTATGTTCATGGATTTGTTAGGGTGTGTGACTACAGTTGTATTTGTTTCACCCTGATTGATGATCCATTTGATTTGGTTAGTATGGTCTGACCTTGATACCAGTGCTGGGGTCACCCAGGACAAGGGGAAAAGTTAAATGGATAGATATGTGGGATGGATTCCAAATGGGGCTGACATTGCATTAGGCAGCATTTAATATGGTAAGTGTTTCATCTTGGCTTGGCCAATGTCAACATCATTTGGGTTGCATTTCTCCCTGTGCTGTAGGTGGGATATGTGTTTAATGTGTGCAAGCTAAAGATTTGTTTATCCACACATGGGTGGAGTTTAATTGTCACACCTTTGTAGACATTTTAATGGACATGTATCCATTTTGGTGTGTATACTTTACACCTAATTTATTTAAATGCGTGAAAAATGCTGTTACTGCTACGTTTGTTTTCAGGACTTGTACTTACACATTTCAATATAGATGCATGGCACTTGGTTATGTTATTGGTTGTCTCTGATGTACTTAAAGCCACAGGTCCTAGGCACATAGAGGTCTTGACGTTTGTGCAAGTGGCCTGTAGCCCAGGGCCCCAGACTTTCAGGGGTTCCGCTGATAGAGACAAACCAATTCTGCAGAGAATCTTTACATTGTGACCTTTGAATGTTGCTCACACTGATTATTTTGAATCCCATTTACCTAACGTTACTTTTAAATGTTGATGATATGTAAGAGTCCATTACAGAGATTTATCAGAGAACGTGTGTTACAGATTCATGACACATCCACACAGATATATCTTTGATATCACAAGTGGCACTAGCATGTGAGCAATGTGAGGTGTCACAGAGATTAATAGGTGTGTAATTGATGAGGAGGTGCTGTTGTGTGACACAATTTAATGCACACATCACTATCCCTGATTATGAAATGTGCACATGTCAACTTTTATAGTGTATGCCTGTGCAGTGTCAATGACCCGGCCAAAGACGGCATCATAGAGTTGTGACGGGGTTGAACATTGAGACCAATTCAGAACAGGGGACCACAAAATATGTTTGGCCCTGGTACCACAAAATCCCTTGCCAAGTCCATGGTGGGGCATCTATTTGCTGAGGAGTTGATGGAAATGGGTAAGAGTTTAGCTTACTGTTAGTGGCATCCATGATGCTGTCATTTTTTTGCTATCATCAAGCAGGAGTAGAAGTGGCAGGACGTGTACGATCGGCTTCATAGTGGCACAAGATGTGCGAAGCTGAATACAGGTGAGTTTCTGCCTTATATCCCTTCCTTTCAGCCTGCTTAGATGTGGTTGTTGGACCGCCACAGTCAAAGGCACTTCGTTATTGGGCCAACTGTAACACTGGCAGTCCTCCGACAGACGCATTGGCCTATCCCGGCATAGCAGTGGTCGAGATTTCCTGGCAGCTTTGGCAGGACCACAAAAGTATTTCATCTATGTAACCACATGATTCTTAATAGGACACTTGGACCGCCAAAGGTGCATAGGTGATTTTGCAACACCCCCACATCTTACCAGGACCGCCAAACTCATAAGCAGGCCCTAAGGCCCATAAGGGAGCTTTCTGAAGACATCTGGGTTGGCAGGCTGCATGATAGTGGAAGATATTTGACAGAACCATGGTGCACTAAACCAAAGCTAACAATGCACTGGAAGGAACGCACAATGCTTTCCAATCCATACTAGCCAGAACCCAAACCATGCATTATAAAAGTTCATTGAAACCCTACAAAAAGTACATACCACTAAGAATTACTATTGGAACAATCAGTAACCAAAAGTAAGTCTAAATGAACCAACCACACCAATAGAATGTGCAACATGCTCCAATGTGAAGTAAAACTCTTTGTTAATAACAAAGCAGTACCCTACTTAGAATCAGTAGCCAAAACTCGATTGTAAAAAATCGAATTCCCTGCACAAAACCAAATAAATCAAAGTAAAAACCAAAACCACCAACAAGAAAATATTTATAACCAAGTAATGAACAAATACATTATAAACATCAGCCTAGAAAATGTGCAACATAATCAACAAATTAAAATGATGAGTAAAATTCATATGTATGTAAATAAATTGTCAACAGCTACTAAAATGGTTAATATAATCAAATCAGATAAAACCAATTAAATAAAACACATGAAATTGAATATACAGTGGCCACATCAAATACAAATTACATACATATCCCTTACAGTTTATTAGCTGCAGATCTCCCTCCCTAGTGATGTAGCCAAACAAAAATACAAAAATTACACAGGTCCACTAAAAATCCATCGAAGCATTCCAAAGTTTTAAGGAACCATGAAAAAACCTTAAAAGTATGAAAAGAAAAATGCTTCTAGAAAACCAAAACATCAAATGAAATGAAAAAGAAATTACATTGGTTTGCTAGAAATCAAAATGATTTCCATTAAAAAAACTAAACAGCAAAATGTCCATCTGACATCTTCAAATCTGTAAATGTGTTGTAAAAGACAATAGCTACCCACAAAAAACAATACATTCAACCATAAAAGTAACAGAAAAGTAAAGTTATTCAATGCAAATAATATAACAAAATGCAATATGTAACAATGGTAACTGTTAGAAATGGGGTTTCTGGTTGGCTAGGGTATGCACCTCAGCCAGGCAGAACTTACCCACTCTAGTCAGGGCAAGGGAGTTACACGTCAAGATAACCCCCGCTCACCCCCTTGGTAGCTTGGCACGAGCAGTCAGGCTTAACCTGGAGGCAATGTGTAAAGCGTTTGCACAACACACACAACACATGTGACGCAATATCTCCACCACAAAGAAAACACAACACCAGATTATATGAAAATATACTGTATTGTACACAACGTAATTATCAGACCAAAACATCACATATCAGTACTATCCTGCTACCTCAGCAGTTGTCGGAACGTTACACATTAGTTACTCTGCAAACTAGCAGTAGTCAAACATAACACGCAGGTTACTCAGTACTCTGCAACGTAAGCAGTAGTCAGGAAACACGTTATCACATTAGAACACTTGTCATAAGAATATCATAAAATGCCCATAGTAGGAACATTAGAAAACATATGGCAAGTTAGGGAAACATATTAGCAAGTCATGCCCATAAAAGGAACATTTGCCCATATATGTAAAAACATAATAAAACAGATAGGCAATATATATTAATTCACAAAGTCTTTAGTCAGAACTTTAGATTACATATATGGATCCTTTTAGGGGTACCTGGTTTGATGAAGGCACCTCCAGAGCCTATAGAATGATAATTGGGGCCCCGGGCGCTCCTCTGCGCAAAATGGGGGCCTCCTGTGAGCATTTGGGACAAAGAGGGGCAGCACGCACCCTCTCTGTATTCCTGACGGGGCCCCCCCGGGCCTCCACCGGCCCTCCCGTGGGGGCCAAGGTCACCCAAGACTTTAGGGACAAGAGGGGGGCGGCACGCACTCTCTCCAATTTGCAACAGGCCCCTCTGGGGGCCCGTGATCTATAGGGGTTCCCCCCGGGCCTGCACTGGCACTCCAATGCCCCGAAGGAAGGATGCAGCAGCCTGGCGGCGCCGGGAACCTTCGATGAAGTTTCCACCCCGCCTATCCTTGTGCTACATCAAAGGAGGAGAGCGGGGGCCCAACGAACCTCGGTCCCTCAATGCGCTCCTCCTGGAGCGAGTATTGAGCCCGCCGGAGGCTCAAAACAGGCCCGGCCGCACCCTGGGAATCCTGCCCGACCGGCAGGAGACTTCATTCTCTTTCCCTGGGCTGCAGCAGTGCAGGCCCTTAAGTCAGGGCCTTCTGGTGCCCCGGGGGTGCTCCACGGAGCAGACCTCGCCCCGGGGCACCGATAGGAGCACACTTGCTTGGGTATTCTGCAAAGTCAGTTTTCTGGTGCCCAGGGGGCACAAAGGGCAGCGCGACTCCGGCGCTACCTGAAACACGGCTCGGGTTGTGGCGGTGTTGCCCCCACAGCACAAGAAATCGATTTTCAAGCACTATTAGATCAAAGGAAGCAGCGCTTTCCCTGGCAGAGCACCAAATTTGTTATAGTTACAGCGCTTTCCCAAAACACTAAATCTGCCCCATCTTGAAGCACTCCTCGAGCTTCCTACTGTTGCAGGGGTGAGGGGCCACAGCACCCTACTCCTGGGGAGCAAAAACTAAGAATCAGGCCCACAGGAGAAGGGGCCCAGCAACAGGCCAGCACATAGAGGATGCAAGCAGGGGGCAAGTCCTTTCAGTGACCAAGCAGGTCACAGGTCAGGAGAGCAGCAGCAGTCCATGGCGGTTCCTGGTGAGTCCTTTCAGCCTTTGGTGTCCAGTTCCAAGATGATTCCAAGAGTCTCCAAATTGTGGGGAAAATTCCCCTGTACTTATAGTCAGTTCTTACAGTGTTTTACAATGATAGGGAGAGGAGGCTCCAGCCACTTACAACTGGTTCTGGGAGTGCCCCCTCTCTCCTTTCAGCACAGGCTCCAAACATCAGTGGGGGGCTAACGACCCTATTGTGTGAGGCCAGGGCACAGCCTTTACAAATGTAGGTGTGCCCCGCCTCTCCCTTCTCTCAGCCCAGGAGGACTATTCGAAATGCAGATGCACCTCTGTGACACCTCCACCCTCCCTGTGTACAGGCTGTCTGAAAAGTATGCACAAAGCCCCAACTGTCACTCTGCCCATATGTGGATTGGAGTCAAGCTGCAAAACCCCAGAGTCACAAGCACAGAAAAATGCGCACTTTCTAGAAGTGGCATTTCTGTGATAGTAATAAAAAATACACCCACACCAGTAAGCAGTATTTATTATCACCATCACAACCATACCAAACACGCCTACGCTACCCCTCATAAGTCAGACAATAACCTTTACACATAAGGCAGGGCATTTCTAATGCAATCCTATGAGAAGGCAGCACTCACAGCAGTGAGACACCAAGTTAGGCTGTTTGTCACTACCAGGACAGGCCATGCAATATGGCACATGTCCTGCCTTTCTACATACATGGCACCCTGCCCATAGGGCTAGCTAGGGCATACCTTAGGGGTGACTTACATGTAGTAAAATGGGAGTTCTGGTCCTGGCAAGTAATTTTAGATGCCAGGTCCCTGTGGCAGAAAACTGAGCTCACAGGCCCTGTGCTAGCAGGCCTGAGACAGGTTTGAAAGTCTACTTCAGTGGGTGGCGCAAGCAGCGCTGCAGGCCCACTAGTAGTATTTAATTTACAGGCCCTGGGTATAGAGATACCACTGTACAAGGGACTTATAGGTAAATTAAATACGCCAATTAGGTATAAGCCAATCATACTAACTTTAGATGGGAGAGCACCTGCACTTTAGCACTGGTCAGCAGTAATAATGTGCTCAGAGTCCTAGAGCCAACAGGGAGAGGTCAGAAAAACCAGGAGGAAGGAGGCAAAAAGACTGAGGATGACCCTGCGGAAGGCAAAAAGTCCAACAGTAACTATCTAAGAAATACAACCAATATGTAAAAGAAATAACCAATTACCAAAAACTCAAAAAACACCTTTTATCTTACCAAAAAACACAAAACAACACTATGGGGGTCATTACGACTTTGGCTGTCTCAGGACTGTCATGTTGGTGTTCAAGCTACCAACAAGCTGGTGAAGAAGACCGCCAAATCATGATAATGGCAGTAATTTCAACATAATACAGCCAAACCCTCGCCACTACCACCAGTGCAGCCAGGCCGCCATGGACGACGGTAGCCACCTGCAGGCCGGTGGAGACCATGTTTCCTTCAGACAGATTATGAGGCTGCACACCGCTAAGGTTTCCTCCGCGGTCGGTCAACCACGGAGACTGAGGTGGAAACCAACTGTATAAAAGAAGACACTCACCTTCAGGAAGCCATACTTGTCTGGAGTAGCCATGGAACCTGAACTACACGTCTTCCTGCTGCTCCTACTTGCCCAACATCTTCGAACCAGCGATGCCGATGACATCAGCAACCGTGAGTACACAGTTACCTGTCACTGTTGTAAAATGTCAAAGCACCTACCCTCACACAACATACAAATCAGAAACGGGTGGCGAGGGTGACACACACATGTAACGTCACACTGACACGCACACTCACACACAGCCACATACACACCTGCACATACATAGTAAACACACTACGGTCATCAAAAAGACACACATATGTCAAAAACACACACCAACCCACTGTTACACAGCACAGGCACAGTCACACACAACAATACACAACACCACCAAATGATACAACTGCACCACAATCGCAACATCAGCAAAGCATTAGCAAGCATCCTCAATAGATACATACAACACTGCATAACAACAACAGAGAATGAACACACAATCACACATTCAAAAAATGCAAACACATCACGTATCTGACATACCATTCTCCACATACACTCACCCACACAGTCCAACCATACAAAGGCACACAACATTGAAACTAACTCATGTCAACACAAACACCATTCAATTCCAACACAACAACATGTCCCCAACATAAACATGGCCATCACACAACATACACCCATCACTAGGGGACAAAAGCTCTGCACACAACCACACATGCTGCCCAGAAAAAAACAGGTAGCACAACCACCAGTGACATACAAATGCTCAAACACATCAGCCAAGACCAAAACTGCCCTCAGTAAAGAAATACAGGACAATATATTTTAATTGTAAAGAAATAATCATTTCAAAGGCCAGAGGCCAGTCCAATAAATTAACGTGCAACATGCACACAAAGCATATGCGTGTGCCCCCAACTTGACTCCTGACTGCCATGTAACCTTCACATGTATTGATTTCCAGGGGGCAGGCAGGCACCTCAGGGATTAGGAGGGGGCTAGAGGGAGGGTTTGGGCTTTGGATTGGGGGACCTTTGGGTTTTAGTTTGGGAGGTGGGGCTTAGGTCAAAGCTTATGGTAGGGTTGGGTACTCTTGGGAGGAGTTTACTTTTTGGTAGGGAAGGGGCATGATTACTTGCTGGGAGGCAAGAGAGGTCTTGGTGGTGGAAGGGCTGGACTTGGGGAAGGACACAGTATATTTAGGGGTATTACTCGGTGGGAGAAGAGTAGGGAAAAGGGCAAACTCCGAGAGAAAAGCTTTATTTGATGAACGAGGACGGTCATGGCAAAAGGGTTTGGGTGTGGATGGAGAGTGAGTGGTTGTCTGAGGTTTTGTGGATGTCTTGTGTGCATGTGTGTGCGAGGTATGCTTGTGGGTGATGGGTGTCTGTTGGGTGAGTGTGGGTATTTATGTGTCTTGGGAGGAGGGGAGGTGAAGGTGCTTGGAGATGCCCTGGTGGATGGGTGACTGTTGGGGTGGTGAGTGCAGGTATGGTGCATGTGCTGTATGTAGGCGTCTGTGGTTGTGATGTCTGCAGATGTGGTGACTGGGGTGGATGTTTGATGGCCTGCTGTTGTGATGTCTGTTGGTAAGAAAGGTGTAGTGGCTGGATCTGTGAATGTTAGTGTGGTGTCTGCAGGTGTGTCAGGTGTTGTGTCTGTGAAGCTAGGGGTAGGCGGGGTGTCAGGTGCAGGTTGTGACTGATGATGTGCCTGCGCGTGTATATTGCTTGTGTGAATGCCAGTTGTGTGTCCTGTGGTTCTTGTGCTTGTCTGAGCTACCCTTGGATGTTGAGGTGGATGTATACATGTCTGTCTTTGTGCTTTGGCTGGGGCACAGAAGAGGGGTTTGGGATTGGGAAGAAGAGCATTGATGGGGGGACAGAAGACAAAGGGTGACTGGCTGCCATCAGTGTGGAGGCCATAGTCTGAAAGTATCTCTGTAGGCCTGCCAGTGCACCGTGAATGCCCTCCAGGAACGTGAACTTGAATTGCAAGTCCCAGAATGGCATTCACAATGGTTGACTGACCCAAAGAGATTTAGCCTCCTTACCGATGGCAGCAGGGCTAACAGGGGTTGGTGCAGAGGTGCCTGCGGGAAAGGAGACGCCCACTGTCTTGGGTGAGTGGGCGTGTCCAATTGGGTGGGGACCTACAGGGAAGACAGTGGTATAAAGGTGGGTGGTGGAAAATGATGGTACTGGGGTGGTCCCAGATGAGTCTGCCACCTCCAGGGAGTGTCCACTGGGGGAGGCTTCTGAGGATGATGATGTAGATCCTGTCTCCCCTGTGGCACTCCCCTCTGAGCCACTGGGTCCCTCGCTGTCGGTGGTCTCAGCACTCCACGTCTCGTGGCCGGCAGCATCCCCAGTTGCCTGTGCCCCGTCTCCTTCACCTGCCAATGCTGATGCACCCAAACAGAGAGAGAAGGAAGGAGAGAGAGGGAGAGAGAGAGAGAGAGAGTCACCACATTCTTCACATACACACATTACAAAATATACAACTGAAGGTGTACATCTCCTGCCAAGGACGTCCCAGTTAAACACCCTCAGATACTACATCATGTCATAAGATGATACTTTCAACTACCCCATTTGCCAACAGTCTCACCAACATCATAATCCAAGTATGTGAGCACTACTTGACCATCCCATCAAATCACCTGCACAACATAACAACATGAGTACACCTATATCACTTACAGCTGTCCTTAAGTGATTCCCACTAGCTACATCCTGACAAAACACTTACCACACTGAAAACCAATGTACACATGAAGTGCACATGCACCTACATGACTGCTATTTTATGGACAACAGATCCCACAACACCAACAGATGTATGTGAAATGGAAATCCAGCTAAACCATTAAATCAGGCTAATATGAGGTGAGCCAAAAACAGCCTACCCACTTACCTTCTCTACAACAAAGTCCTTGGAATACAAGGTATTTGTCCACATGTCAATATAATACCAAGAAATGTTAAGGGATAATAGACAACATGAGTTACCCATTGTTGGATGTCCATCCTTTACAAATTCCACATACCCTATTGTATGATTAAGACATGACAATGGGACACCTCCTCAAACCTCAAAGGGACAGTTCTATATTGACCATACCAATTGCCTGAATGGGATGCCAGCCTCACATGAAGTGTACAACTGTTTCGGGACACAGGATAACTAGGCCTTGTAACTAATATGTCAGGCCCAATGTTGCACATAGAGCAGATCCATTCAAATGGTAGTGGTCTGACACCATAGAGGTATATTAAACACTAATTGGATGATTGTAACTGGGGACACTAGGTGGGAAGGATGATACAGCAGCTCATAGACATATATATGGCTGGGTAGAGTCATACATGTCGCTCAGTCACATATGCATCTCCACATGCAGTCATACATTTTGTTGGACACAGGTGATCAACATGCTTCCATGCACAACCCAAAGGCCAGATCTCTATTTGTATATTGGCAACTGGAGTACCATGTATTCCCAGTAGTAAATATGCCTGTAGCACCTACAACATTGGCAAAGCTGCTATACTGAGACAGCGTACACAAAAACTATCAGAGGAAAGTACATGTATTCAGTCAGTACTTACCACCTTGTGGCTGCTGTGCTGCCCTCAAATGCCCATCCACCTCAGAGTGGGCCACCACCAAAATGCAGGCCATTGGGGGGACAGTGTCCAATGGGCACCTGTACCTCATTGGGAGGACATTCCCAGCTGGGGCTCAGCTTTGTTACGGGCCCACCATCTCAGGTCCTCCCATTGCTTCCTACAATGGGTGCTACACTGGCTGTGTACCCCCATGGTCCGCACTTATTTGCTGATGGCATGCCAAATCCACTTCTTCTGGTGGGCATTGACCTGCATGGATGACACAGACAAAAGGAGAAAGTATGGCCACATGCACCATACCAATAGGAGTGGACAGTATATATCAGTCACAGCAAGTTGGCACACATTCCCATCCTCTCAGCTCACAAGCCTTTACAATTACCATCTGCATGCAACAACACCTTACCAAGTTTACATTAACGGTACACCATCAAACACCACACCTATCACACATTGCTATGAAATTGGACTTACCTGCTCTTCTGGTGCACCATAGAGCTCTTCACACAGGGGTAGGACCTCCTCCTCTAGCTTTTCCAGCTCTTCAGGAGTGAAGACAGAGGCCCTATCATCTGCAGGATGTGGCATGATAGCTTCCAGAGGCAATATAGAGCAGCTCAGGTCATGGAGGTCTAGCTGGCAGCAGTGTCAGGAGTCAAGTGAGCAACCCTGCAGAAGATGGTGGTCACGGCCCCCACGTATATGACCTTCACCACAGGCAGACATCGCCATTGGCCCAAGTCTGCCAAAGGCAGCAACGTCTTCCTATGGCAAGATACACTACATTTGTGACCATGATGACTTCCACTGGCAGACTTAGGTCACTTCCACCTGTCCAGTGCAGTAGGTCAGGCGCTTGACATTTTGAGCACATTTCATGCTTAGAAGTGTTTCCTAAACTGCATCATTGACTTAACTCCCTATTGTGTTGTACATCTGTACGTACTGCCCTCATGTTTGGGTGACATATTGTGCATTTGTGCAGTGAAAGCTGTGTTGTTTGAGGACGTGGTGATATCTAAGTACAGCTACTCAGAGGTTCCTATTTGTCAGAAAAGTTTGATGAAGTTCAACAATATGTAAGAATTATGTATAAGAGATTAGTCTTACACACATTGACAGTTAAAGTTGTTTCATAAGTTCTATCCTGTTCTTATAGTTGGCAACGTGCCCCAAAGAGGGTGTAATTGGATACTTAGCTATATGCTGTACTGTATATGGCAGATGTAGTAGTTGTCATATGCAGCTGTTAGGTGTGAGGATTGTAATTAGTTGTACAAGATGTATGCATTGTGCAATTCTCATACTATGTTAACTTTTTTTCACAGTTATGCTGCCATGAGGAGAGTAAGACAACCTCTTGTGTACCATCCAATAGTAGACCTGCACACCATGGAGGAAAGGCATATCATTCAGACATATTGTCTGACTCGTCATACCATAATGGATCTTAATAATCAGTTGGAGCCAGATCTGATGCTTCCTATTCTCAATCCCTATAGCATACCTCCCATCATTCAAGTCTTGTCAGTGCTACACTTCCTGACCACTGGCTCCTTTCAGAATACAGTGGCTCTAATAGCTAGGATGCCTGAGCCCATGTTCAGTCTGGTTTTGAAGGATATACTGTGTGCATTATTGAAACATTGTCAAGGTCACGAGATCCTCGGGGTCTGTGCACGTTCCCAACATGTCCACCATTGAACAGCTCCAAGACTCTGATAGATAAATCACAGAGACTGAGAGAGTCCAAGAGGGGAAGAGGGGATTAGGAAGGGAACAGCTGGGAAGGAGACCTGTATTAAGAAAAAGGTTAGAACACACAATATAAAAATTATATCTCCTGAAATCAATACTAGACTATGATTCTAAGCCTAGTCACTCTGAAAACATGAACAATCTAAGAGTTAAGTTTCAAATGACTAAGTTTCAAGATGACCGGATACCTGTAGAGGAATCAAGATGAATTAAATGAAAACTTTCTTATTCAAGTACTTTCCTTTGCATGAGAATCAGAAAAAACATTCTGACTAAATTTTAAACCAGTCACATAAATCCTGTTTTGAGAATGTATACTAGGACCATACAATATTGCATCTAGAAACTCTGGACTTCTGTGCACTCTTAAAATGTTTCAACACAAATTGTGCATATTGCAGATATATATATATATATAGTAAACACCATAAAAGGATTGTGCACCATGAATAACACAATATGGATTCAGGAAACAAATCACATAACTTGTCAACTTGAATATTACATAATAAATATCTTAGAATAGTAGCATTCAATAAACAACATGAATTAAACTTGAGGAGAGAATCGTGCGTCTTGCCAATTCGAGTGTTACCATGTAAAATACCAAGAAATGGTAGCACGCAATGAATATCAAAGTAAAATCATCATTAATTGAATCGCACGTCTTGCCGATTCGTAAAACACGATGTAAATGTCAAGGAATTACAGCTCACAATAAATAACAAGATCAAAGTACACTGAAACGAATCGCGCTTCTTTTGCCGATTCTTAAGCCACCATGTAAAATGTCAAGAAATGGTAGCGTGCAATGAACAACAAGGTTAAATGCTCATGAAACGAGTTGTGCGTCTTGCCAATTCGTAAAACATCATGTAAATGTCAAATAGTAGCGCGCAATGGACAACAATGTTTAAACATCATAAAACGAATCGCGCGTCTTGCCGATTCTTAAGCCACCATGTAAATGTCAAGAAATGGTAGCGCGCAATGAATAACAAAGTCAAACCTTTCTGAAATAAATCGCGGGTCTTGTCTATTTGTAAACTACCATATAAATGTCAAGAAATGGTAGCGCGCAATGAATAACAAAGTCAAACCTTTATGAAATAAATTGCGCGTCTTGCCTATTTGTAAACTACCATATAAAGTCAAGAAATGGTAGCGCGCAAGTAATCTGTTACTCATTTAAGAATTTAAACCAAGAATATGACAATTCTAAATAACGGTGTCAGGACAGTCCAACCTCCGTCTTACCGCCTGGAACAATGATCACCAATGAAGGATTAGGGCAGAAGACTGAAAGATCCAAATAGGCCGCTGGGACAGGAGCTCAGGAAGAAGCTGCTGCTCTGCACCGGGACCTCTGAATAGTGAGCACTGTGAGTTGGGCTGGCTCTCTTTTATAGAGTCTTGGCCCAGCCCAGAACCACGCCCAGGCATGTTGCAGGGAAAGTCTCTGGAAGGCCCTGGAAAGTGGCCACACCCTACCACACTCTGAAAACCTGCAGCAATACATTGCAAAGAAACAGTATTTGTAAGCATATTAAAAATATGTTTTCAGGATTGAACTCTGCAATGCAAAAGGTTAAACCACAACATATCAGCACAATGCATAAGTTACTTTGTTTTGAGAGTGCTGGGTTTTTGCATTTTTGTCGCCAATAGAGCGCGTATTGCTCTGGTGTTGACAAACACCTGGACAGCTACATCAGGTTCCCCCACCAAGTGGATTTGGCCTATGTGAAGGCAGACTTTTATGAGATGGGACACATTTCACATGTGGTATGGACCATTGATGGCACACATGTAGCCTTGATCCCTCCCAGTGCAAAGGAACAGGTGTATAGAAACAGGAAGAAACTGCCTCTTAATTAACGTTCAGGTGGCATGTCTGGCAGACCAGTACATTTCACAAGTCACAGCCAAGTATCCACGTTCTGTGCATGATTCCTTCATCATGCCAAACAGCAATGTCCCACTACTAATGACACAATCCTATACAGAGAGGGCCTGGCTGGTTGGTAAGTTACCATTGAACTGTGTGTTGCAATTAATGTTTCCTGCCATCACAATGTAGCATGTCACACATACATGTTTGTTTTCACAGGTGAATCTGGCTATCCAAACCTTCCTTGGCTGTTGACACCAGTGAGGTACCCAACAACCCTAGGGGAAGTCGCTACAATGAGGCCCACTGGAGGACAAGCCATGTAGTTGAGAAGACATTTGGGCTTCTGATGGGAAGATTTAGGTGCCTGGATTTATTTGTAGGATCCCTCCTCTACTCGCCCCACAAGGTATGTCAGTGTGACCGAGTTGGTCAGTGATGACACGAATGCAGTGAGATATGAGTTCAGGTGAATTTTATTGATATAGTTCTTGCTGACGTGACATGACCTTTGCATAAGTTCTGCTGTTTAGTCTTTGTCTGTCCTTCTTGGGATTTTAAGTCTCCTTTTCTTTGTCTCCTTCTTCCAGGGCTCCAAGGAGGTGCATGTGGGAAAGAACAAGATAAAGCAACGGTAAGTTCCTTTTCTTTTTTTCTTATCCTTTGTTTTCTTCCTATGCTCTGTCTTGGTTGTCTAATGTTTTTCCTCTCCTTTGTTTTCTCAATTCCTGTCCTTTTCTCTTTCAACTACACACTCCTTAAGGCTCATTCGTCGTTGTCTCCTGTTTTATCTTTTCTCCTGTTTTTCTTTTTCCTGTTGGTCTATTTCCTTCTCGTAGCCTTCTTTTGAGGTTTTCCTTCCTCTTTCTTCTTTTTGTTTCTTGCCCCTCTCTCGTGCTCTTGTTCTCTCTCTCTCCCTCTCTCTGTCTTTCTCTCTCTGCCTCTTTTCTTGTAGTGTTCTTTATTCCCTGTCTGTTTCCTATTACTTGGCTTCTCTTTTCCCTTCTCCCATTATCTCTGGTCTCTTTTATGGGTTTCTTTCGTATTTGCTCTCCTTCTATCTCTCTCTCTCTCTATCTGTCCTTCCTGCTCCCCTTCTTGTTTTGTCCCACTCCTCCTCATTGTCCTCCCCGCTCCCCTTCTGGTATTCGTCTCCCTCATCCTCCCAGCACCCCCCTTTTATCTTTCATCCCCCCTTAACCCGTTCCAGAATGCACCTGCCGTTGCCACGCTTCTCCTGAAGCGTGGCTGGAGTCTTTGCTGTGAGCCTCCTGTGCCGCTATCAGGGCTCCGGTCGCGTCCTCGCCTTCACCTGTCTCTTGGGGCTGCGTCGGATGTCTTTTCCTCAGTTCGTTGTCTTTTTCTAAAAATTCAGCGTCTTCCGTGTTCTCCCCGTTGTCCGCGCTCTCCACTTCCTCTGCGTTCTCCATCTCCTCCTCGCGCCATCCTTGGTCAGCATTTTTCAACATCGCGCCCCCTTTAACCCTGGAAACAACCACGGATTGGCTCCTCCGTCCTGTAGTTCCGGGTCCTCTACAGCAGTGTCAGCACATGCTGTCTCTACGGATGGGCCGGCACTGCTCGGCCCGTCTCAGACTCTCCCCCTAGCGAGCAGCTGACAGAGACGCTCAGAACCCAGATACCGGGACAAGTAATAAGCATTTGCCATGAGGGCCCCAGGTGAATGACGAGTCTGAAATGAAAAAGGCTGGAGTGAGAGAAACCATCGGAGTACGCGGGCATTGGTGTCTTTGTGTTGGGCAAGCCAGGTTAAAGGAGCATGGTCTGTCACTAGCGTGAAAGTTCGTCCTACCAAATAGTATTGTAGGGATTCCACTGCCCATTTGATTGCTAAACATTCTTCTTCCAGGGTGGGGTAGTGTTGTTCCCGAGGAAGAAGTTTGCGACTAATATGTACAATGGGCTGCAAGGCCCCATACTCTTTCTCTTGTGAGAGCACCGCACCTAGTCCCACATCCGAGGCGTCGATCTGTACTACAAATGGTTTGGTGAAGTCTGGACAACAGAGAATTGGTCCGGAAGTTACGTAATGTTTCAACGTCTCAAAACTCTTAACTACAGCAGCAGGTAGGGTAGGTAATTTATTAGGACATGTGTTCTTCAATAAGTCCGTAAGGGGTCCAGCTATTGTGGAGCATTGTGGTATAAACCACGATAGTATCCAACAAGACCTAAAAAGGCCCTCACATCCATCTTTGTGCGAGGATGGGGTATTTGGTTGATTGCCTGGATTTTTTCTATCTGCAGTTTTACTTGCCCCTCTCCTAGTATATAACCCAGGTACTTAATGACGGTGTGGCCTAGTTTACATTTCTCGGGATTAGCTGTGAGATTAGCTTCCCTCAGAACTTGTAATATGTGATGCAGGTGTTGTAGATGTTCCTCCCTAGTGGCGATATAGACTACTATATCATCTAGATATGCTGCAGCATACTGGTGATGTGGTCTGAGTATCTTATCGAACAGTCGTTGGAAAGTGGCAGGAGCTCCATGGAGCCCAAATGGGAGAACTGTGAAGTGATAGAGGCCCGAGGGCGTAGCGAAAGCGTGTTTTCCCTTATCTTCCGGGCGTAACGGAATCTGCCAATACCCCTTTGTTAAGTCCAGGGTGGACATATATCGGGTTTGGCCTAACCGATCTAGGAGTTCGTCTATGCGTGGCATTGGGTAAGAGTCAAACTGTAATAAGGCATTGACTCGTTTGAAGTCGACACAGAATCAGGTGCTTCCATCGGGCTTTGGTACTAATACTACCAGGGAATACCAAGGGCTGGTAGATGGGTCAGTGATACCAGCTTGTAACATAGCTTCAACTTCTTGCTCTATAAACTGTTTTCTGGCCTCGGGGATGCGGTACGGTCATTGTCTGGATAACTTGTTTGAGTTGGTGCGAATGGAATGTTGGACCAATGACGTCCGTCCTGGAGTTTTGGAAAAGACGTCTAGATTAGCACTGACAAGGGTTCTAAGCTGTTTAAGTTTTGCCTCAGAGAGAGAGAGACGTTTAACTGAGGGTTAGGACTGTTCATTTGTAACCTAAAAGGGATGGGGTGGAGGGGTATGTCTTCCTCAGACTCTTTTCCGATGTATAGCGTGGGGTGTTCGTCTGCTGATTCACACCACTTCTTCAGAAGATTAATATGATATGTTTGTTCTCGGCCGGTCCCCGGGGGTATTGTGAGTTTATAGGTTGTGGGATTGATTTGTTCTATTACTTCGTAGGGTCCCTGCCATCGGGCCAGTAATTTGTTGTCACAGGTCGGCAACAATACCAATGCCTTTTCAC
This sequence comes from Pleurodeles waltl, assembly GCF_031143425.1. Taxonomy (NCBI): domain Eukaryota; kingdom Metazoa; phylum Chordata; class Amphibia; order Caudata; family Salamandridae; genus Pleurodeles; species Pleurodeles waltl. The sequence continues at coordinate 451,097,460 of NC_090444.1, forward strand.
CTACCCTCAAACTTCGTACAGAGCTTTTGGTGTCATACAATCTTTTCTGTTTATTTTGGGACTCTCTTAACGCGGTGTGGGTTTCCTCCCATACTGTCTGTAGGTTTTCCCTTAACACTATCGTGTAAGTAAGGATATCTTTGACCTCGTCCTCCGTTTCCTCCCATTGCTCTGCCAACATTTCTAATAGTGTACAGGGTTGTCTCCCAAACAATAACTCAAACGGGCTATGTCCTGTGGAGGCCTGGACATGTGTTCGTATGACATAAAGAACCACCTGTAGCTGCTTCTCCCAGTCTTTGCCTGATTCAGAAATTATTTTTCAAATTAGTGTTTTGATGGTCTTATTATACCGTTCCACTAAACCATCTGCTTGAGGATGGTATACCGAGGTTCTTATCTGTTTGACCCCCAAGGATTGACATATCTCGGCCATGAGTCGTGACATAAATGGAGTTCCCTCGTCTGTGAGTATCTACTTTGGAAAACCTACACGGGAGAAAAACTCGATCATGGCCTGTGATATGGTTTTTGAGTGTATACTGGACAGGGTTATGGCCTCGGGATATCGGGTCGCATGGTCTACTAGGACTAGGAGGTACTGGCCTCCTTTGACCGATGGGGTTAAAGGTCCTACAATGTATAGTCCGACCTGAGAAAAAGGGATTTCAATAATAGGGAGGGGTCGTAGAGGTGCTGGTCCGTGAGGGGATGGGCTAATCAATTGACACTTCGGACATTCATGACAGTGTCTCCTCATATCTCCATAGACCCCCGGCCAATAAAACCATCTTAATATCGCTGCCTCTGTCTTTTCTCTCCCCATGTGTCCTTCCCCATTATCCCCATGTGCTAAATGTAGGACCTGTTGTCAGTACGTTTGGGGAACCACCAGTTGAGGGATTCTTTCTGCTGTGTTAGGGGTACATCTGTACAGTGAGTTATTTTCAATAAGAGAGGTAGGACCTACTGATCGCCTGTCCGGGTGTAGTTCCTGCTGCCAGGCGTTTTTCAGGGTGGGGTCTTCCCGTTGTGCTTGTCTAAATGTCCCTGCAATGGTTACAACCGTGCCCGTCTGTGGGATGGATTCGGGGATTTCATGAGGTATGTGGTTTCGGTATTCCTGTCGTTGCTCCCTCTTCTCCTTCCGGCTGAGCTTCTTCCTCTCTGGTCTTACGTCTATCTCTGTTGTCCCAAAACGTGCCGTAGCCCACCAGGCATTGGCTATATTTTCTTGGCAGGCCTTTTCTAAGAGAGGGGTAAAGTTCTCGTAGTCAGTACCGAGGATTAGAACCACGCCCAGGTGTGGGATCATCCCCACGGTAATTGTTTCCTCGATCCCTCTCCAGTTGAGACGTACCATAGCCATTGGATACTGCCGTTGGTCTCCATGGACGCATGTGATCAGGACCTGAGTTTGAGGAGTCCACTGTTCGGGTGTCACCAGGTCCTGTCTAACCACACTTTGGCTGCATCCTGAATCTACTAGAGCCTTCCTTTCTATTCCGTTGAGAGACACTGGTGTTGTGTATTTGCGTTTCTTATTGCCAGACCATAATACCCTACACTTCATCATTCCAATCTCCATGGGCTCCTCTTTTTCCTTCAGTTCCGAGCTATGTGACCCCACTCTGAACAGTGGAAACACTGGGGTCCAGTTGTGGGGTGGCTTGGCATCGCGGAAGAGGTATGGATTGCCCGCTCTGGGCCGTGCATGGTCATGAGTCGTGCGTGAATGGGTATCCCTGACCCTAATTGGGGGTTAGTGGTGGACGTTGGTCTGGAGGTAACACTGCGAAAATCCGGGGCCCGATGAAAGGCACAAGCAAGATCTATTGCGGTTTGGTTGGTTAAACCAGGGTGTTGTCGTACCCAATTCCGGGTGTTGGGAGGGAGGGCTTCTAAGTATTGTTCGAGGATAATGGCATCAAAAATCTCCTCTTTTGTGGTCTCTGTGGAATGTAACCATCTTCCCCCGGCGTGGTGTACACGGTAGTATAAAGTGCGTGGATTCTCCTGGTGAGTCCACTTAGTTTGTCTAAACTTAGCCCGGTAACTTTCTTTATCCAATCCTATCCACTCTAGGATTGCTTTCTTTACTTCAGTATTAGGGGTGGTCCCTTCGGGATTTTCCACTTCATAGGCAGCTTGCAGTCGACCGTTTAATAAGGGTGCTATATATTGCCCCCATTTATCCTCAGGCCAATTAGCAGTGCTGGCCACCCTCTCAAAGTCTGTAAAAAATGAATCAGGGTCCTCCTGTTCTTGATACTGCTGAAGGACACTGCTAGGCACATTGGGATGTACCTTGGTGTGGGCAATGGTATCTGCCAATTTCCCCAAAGCAGTTTCATGGACCAACTGGTTGTGGGCCATGATGGTGGCCTGGCTTTTTAATGCTGTTTGTAGTGCTTCTCGCTCTTCTTTGGCCTCCTTGAGTTGTTGTTCCCAGACCAATTGCAAATGGCGCTGTCCCTCGGCCAATTGGGCTATCACGTCTGCCAGCCTGGGTTTCTCCTCCATGGCATCGGGCTCTGGATACCACAATCCCACTTCTGACACCACCTGTGACCGAGTTGGTCAGTGACGACACAAATGCAGTGAGATATGAGTTCAGGTGAATTTTATTGATATAGTTCTTGCTGACGTAACATGACCTTTGCATAAGTTCTGCTGTTCAGTCTTTGTCTGTCCTTCGTGGGATTTTAAGTCTCCTTTTCTTTGTCTCCTTCTTCCAGGTCTCCCAGGATGCGCATATGGGAAAGAACAAGATAAAGCAATGGTAAGTTACATTTCTTTTTTTCTTATCCTTTGTTTTACTACTTCATCCTATGCTCTGTCTTGGTTGTCTGATGTTTTTCCTCTCCTTTGTTTTCTCAATTCCTGTCCTTTTCTCTATAAACTACACACTCCTTAAGGCTCATTCGTCGTTGTCTCCTGTTTTATCTTTTCTCCTGTTTTTCTTTTTCCTGTTGGTCTATTTCCTTCTTGTAGCCTTCTTTTGAGGTTTTCCTTCCTCTTTCTTCATTTCGTTTCTTGCCCCTCTCTCGCGCTCTTGTTCTCTCTCTCTCTCTGTCTTTCTCTCTCTGCCCCTTTTGTTGTAGGGTTCTTTATTCCCTGTCTGTTTCGTATTACTTGGCTTCTCTTTTCCCTTCTCCCGTTATCTCTGGTCTCTTTTATGGGTTTCTTTCGTATTTGCTCTCCTTCTGTCTGTGTCTCTCTCTCTCTCTCTCTCTCTGTCCTTCCTGCTCCCCTTCTTGTTTTGTCCCACTCCTCCTCCTTCTCCTCCCTGCTCCCCTTCCGGTATTCGTCTCCCTCGTCCTCCCAGCCCCCCCCTTTTATCTTTAATCCTCCCCTTAACCCGTTCCAGAACGCACCTGACGTTGCCACGCTTCTCCTGAAGCGTCGCTGGAGTCTTCGCTGTGCACCCCTTGCGCCGCTATCAGGGGTCCGGTCACGTCCTCGCCTTCACCTGTCTCTTGGGTCTACGTCGGATGTCTTTTCCTCGGTTTGTCGTCTTCTTCTGAAAATTCGGTGTCTTCCGTGTTCTCCCCGTCATCCGCGCTCTCCACTTCCTCCGCGTTCTCCACCTCCTCCTCACACCGTCCATGGTCGGCGTTTTTCAACATCGGAACTCTAGGCCGTGCCCCCTTTAATCCCGGAAGGAACCACGGATTGGCTCCTCCGTCCTGTAATTCCGGGTCCTTGACGGCAGTGTCAGCACATGATGTCTCTACGGACGGGCCGGCACTGCTCGGCCCGTCACAGTCAAATAATAGCTTCCTGCTGCATGCTCCACAATCTAGCCTGGCAACATCAGATACCATTGATAGCAGATGAGGGGGAGGCAGCTGAACCTGTGGGTGTAAATGCTGATATGCCAAGTGATAAAGAGCCAGAGGAAGATGAGTCTAGGGCAGATCTCATCAATCAGTACTTCAAATGACACACAGGAATGTAAAGTAGACCTACTGTTGTGATGTAAGTGTACAACCAGATGTAGATGGTTGGCATCACACCTCCTTTCTTGCTTCATCTGTCGGGGTGTAATGAGCTCCAATGCCTATGAGTGAGTTGTGAATGTGGACAGAAAGTTTGTATTGTGTACAGGACAGATTGTTCTGCATTCTTGTGTATTGTTACAGCAGATGCTAACTTATACTTCTAGAAATGACTTATCAAATGTGAGGTATGTCTTGTGGAATGCCCTATCCTCTTTTCCTTTCACTTACAGATTTGGCTAGATCCTGATTGGCTCTGCAACCATGGCTTGAGGAATAATGTGTCAGAAACAGATGGGAATTGTTGACAGCCATGAGAAGTGTACATGACAGATACCTGGTAACATCAGTTTTCTTTAAGTGGGGTGTAACCTTGATTGTTTAACCGTCATTAAATTGGGGTGGTAAATGCTTTATCCATTCCTTTCACCTGTGGGGTAGAGGAGGATGTCAAAAGGTGTATTATGTGTCTGGAGAAGTGTCTGGCACATGTGTGAAGGTTGGATCATAGCCTCTCGCTTCACAATGGGTGGAGTACTTTGTGATCACCATTGGACTTAGCTGTCATTTTGTTCTTACTTAGCAGTCCAAGGTGCATGTCACTGTAGACTGACAGAGGTGAGTGACAATCCCAGAGGTATGGGACCAATGTTAGTGTATCGTTTCAGTACTGGGTACCTCAGTTATAATCTTTGTGTGATCCATGGGATATGTGATTTAGAAGCTATGGTATGGGTATGTGAAGAGCCTATACTAGGTGATACAGAGGACCTATCAGTGTGCCCCTGCTTTGTAGGTAGATTACCATTAGCCTGACTTCTGTATGCTGTGTAATTGCAGTGTATGACAACATTGAATACATCCTGATGGGTACTCTAAGCCATGCTCTATGTGCTGATTGCAATACTAACTATAAATTTGTGTAGAAATGGAGTTCAACCTCTTTGAATCTGTCCTGTTACATTTCTGTTGCAATGAGTCTCCTGCTGATGGAGTCCCCATTTGATGTCCATTGCAATAGCTGTTCGATACAGGGGGCATGGCCACACCAGAGTTTTCATGCATAACTTTTGTACACTGATTATAAAGGATGCCTACACAGGACCTGTGTTTAAGTGTGATTTATTGTGCATATCAAGAGGATAACTGTAACAATGATACTAATATAAATGAACATAACGGTGACGGGTGAAGTCATGGGGGATGATTTCATCAGGGTAGCTGCTACACCAGTTGGTAACACAAGTCCAGTGTCCTTGTATCAGGGGAAAATGGAGTTAGATTTCAGAAGTCAACAGGGTGTATCTGTGACACTAATCAGGTGAGGTACAGTTCCTGACAGTGGGTTTGGTCTTGGCATCTGCTCCTGCTGGATGTCTGGATGGATGTCCACGTTTGCATGTTGTAGGGTGGGTTCTTCAGCTACAGAGGGAGGGGTGTCTGCGGCATGACTTTCCTCTAGCAGGGCCTCCATTCCACTAGCAGCCGTAGATTTTGAAGGGGCAGATGTTACATTGCCAGTAGAAGGGGCCAGATGTTGAGTCAAAAAACAAATCTGGGTGGTATTGCTGTCCCTCAGCACCTCTGCAATGGTAGCCATGTGAGCATTTTGTGCCTGCCACTTTTGTATGAGTTTGTGGTGGTGGTCTCTCTGCAGCCTTTGCTTTTCCCAAACATAGTGATGATTTAGCCCATCCTGTCTTGGGAACTTTGATAGGCTACTAAGACTTGAGAGAAGGTTTCCTGTTCAGTTGTGTCCCTTTGAGGGTCCATCCTTTGGCCAACAGCATCCCTCCCATGCACACTACCCCCACATGCCTGTGCCCCTGGCACAGTGTGCCCACCCCCAGTGGTTGCAGGTCTATCATTGTCAGGGGTGGCAAGGTTAGACTCAGGTACCTGTACCGTGAGCCACACAAGAGTTGATATAGGGGGTCATTACAACATTGGCAGTAAAAGCCTCTTACCGCCGTGCAGAAGACCGCCAACAAACCGCTGTGGCCGCGGAATTCCACCACAGCTATTACGACCCACATCCCGAAATCCGTCAAAATTCAGACACCCACACAAGTCCGCCACACCAAAGGTCAGTGAGAAACTGGCGAAAACAAAACCTCCACGGTCACGCCAACAGAAATAGGCCCATGCTATCACAACCCACGAATCCATGCAGCGGTCTTTCAACCGCGGTATTCCATTGGCGGTACACACCGCTGCGCTCAAAATACACACACTCTTACAAAACAACGCCACATTGGACAATTCAAAAGACACACACCTGATACACATACACACACCACTCCCACACACCCAATACAATATAAAACACACACCAAAATCACCCACAAACCCCTACGACAAAAAATTCTGAAAGAAGGCCAGAGAGAGACGCCACCATCCACAAACTAGCAGCCACAGGCACACAACACCATCACCCACACTACTTCCACGCACAAAACACCACACACCACTACATATCACCACACTTATCACCACATACACAACCCCACACATCACCTACACCACCCCATGGCACGACAAAGACACCCCAGGTTCTTGGAGGAGGAGCTCAGGGTCATGGTGGAGGAAATCGTACGGGTAGAGCCACAGCTATTTGGATCACAGGTGCAGCACACCTCCATAGCCAGGAAGATGGAGCTATGGCGAAGAATTGTCGACAGGGTCAACGCAGTGGGACAGCACCCAAGAACTAGGGACGACATCAGGAAGAGGTGGAACGACCTACGAGGGAAGGTGCGTTCCGTGGTCTCAAGACACAACATTGCGGTACAGCGGACTGGCGGCGGACCCCCACCTCCTCCCCCACAACTAACAACGTGGGAGGAGCAGGTCTTGACTATTCTGCATCCTGAGGGCCTCGCAGGAGTCGGTGGAGAAATGGACTCTGGTAAGTCAAATCTTAACTATCATATCCCCCACCCTACCTGCATGCTATCACAGACCCCCAACCTCACCCCCTCCCCTATTACTCCAACTCCTCACAAATGCACTAATAACACAAACCACCCATCCCAACACAAAGCCCTGCATGACACAACAAAGCATGGACACCCATCACTAAAGCATGCCCACTGCACATACCCATAACACCCCCCTCAACCATCATCACACAAGCCCCACACAGGAATGCTAGCACTGGGGTACACGCTCACCCACCCATTGCCCACCAAGACACACACAGATGCAATAATCATGCTTTTATACCCCTGCAGGACCACTACCCAACGTCACCAGACAGGAGGGTCCAGACATCTCCACCCCACCCACAGAAGAGGCCCACAGTGATGACAGCAGCTCTGTCCAACTGGATCCAGATGACCAGCCCTGACCATCGTGGGCCTCGGGACAGTCGGTTCCCCACACCCAGTCACAGGCCACCACAGACCTTCCACCCTCTGGTAACACCAGCACAGCACCCACCCAGCGGGCCCATACCTCCGTCCCCAGGACACGTCAATCAGCTGTGTGTCCACCACTACAGGGAACCCAGGATAACCCACCACCCCAACAACAACAGGGACCTGGGGGCAGTGGTAGTGGGCACACGGTCCAGGGATCGGAGGCACAGGAACACAGTGGAATTGGGAGGGATGCTGTGCGACAGGGGGCGGACAGGCCTAGGGAACCCACTCTCCACAAGGCCCTCTCCTCAATCATGGGAGCCTACCACCACTCCCAGGAGTTGATGGCAACGGTACTGGCCAAGTTTCAGGAGACCCAGCGGCTGCAGGAGGAACAGTATTTGGGGTTCAGGGAGGAACTCAGAACCATCAGCTCCGCCCTGGGCACCATCGTAGGGGTGCTGAAGGAGATACTTAACACCAGGAGGGACACTGTGGCACTGCAAGGGGCCCCTGACACTAGCATGGACGATGAACTGCCCGCCACCTCCGCCGGTGCTAGTGGACAGGACGTCCCGCCACAGGACCACCACACCAGCACCCCACCCCCTGCAGACGGAGAACCACCCCGCAAACGGTCCCTGAGATCCAGGAACAAGACAGAGCACGATGCCAAGACCCCCGCCAAGAAATTAGACCACCCTGATTGTCATCCTACTGTCCCACTTTGTAACCCTGTCCATCTTGGAACTGCCCCAGCTCCACTTCCTATGCCCATATGGGCAATGCACCTGTGAGACTAATAGACTGGACTCTGCCATAGACACTCCTCCACCATCACCCCTCATCATTTTACAACCCCCCTCCAATATTGAGCACTTCAATAAACACCCTTGATACACAAAACAATCTGGAGTCAGTCTGTGATTTCGAAAATGTGTATCAGCAATGACACTGACAAAATGCGTTTTCAAATGTAATGTCAACATACCTATGTCACACATCTCAAGTCCATGAGGAATCTAAGCAGATGACCCACGTTGGAAACCACACCTGTGAAACCGTAAGGGAAATGTACAACTCAGTTACCATATACTGGGTGAAATCGACAGACAGGATAGAGGTAGAAGTGTGAAAGTACTTGTAGTAGGCAGGAATTTGTTCTCACCTGTGTGTCACTGGAAATATTGCTGGATAATTGAGTCCCTGTTGTCAATGTCTTCTTCCTTCGGCTTCCTCCTCATCACTGTCCACAGGCTCCACAGCTGCTACAACACCATCATCTGGACCATCCTCCTGCAGAAAAGGCACCTGGCGTCGCAAAGCCAAGTTGTGAAGCATACAGCAGGCCATGATGATCTGGCACACCTTCCTTGGTAAGTAGAATAGGGAACCACCTGTCATATGGAGGCACCTGAACTTGGCCTTCAGGAGGCCGAAGGTACGTTTGATCACCCTCCTAGTCCGCCCATGGGCCTCATTGTAGCGTTCCTCTGCCCTGGTCCTGGGATTCCTCTCTGGCGTCAGTAGCCATGACAGGTTGGGGTAACCAGAGTCCCCTACCTGCCACACACGGTGCCTCTGGAGTTGACCCATCACATAAGGGATGCTGCTATTCCGCAGGATGTAGGTGTCATGCACGGAGCCAAGGAACATAGCATTTACCTGGGAGATGTACTGGTCTGCCAAACATACCATCTGTACATTCATGGAATTATAACTCTTCCGGTTCCTGTACACCTGTTCACTCCTGTGCGGGGGGACCAGAGCTACATGGGTCCCATCAATGGCACCTATGATGTTAGGGATATGTCCAAGGGCATAGAAGTCACCTTTAACTGTAGGCAAATCCTCCACCTGAGGGAAAACGATGTAGCTCTGCATGTGTTTCAGCAGGGCAGACAACACCCTGGACAACACGTTGGAAAACATAGGCTGGGACATCCCTGATGCTATGGCCACTGTTGTTTGAAATGACCCACTTGCAAGGAAATGGAGCACTGATAGCACCTGCACTTGAGGGGGGATCCCTGTGGGATGGTGGATTGCTGACATCAGGTCTGGCTCCAACTGGGCACACAGTTCCTGGATTGGGGCACGGTCAAACCTGTAGGTGATGATCAAATGTCTTTCCTCCGTTGTCGACAGGTCCACCAGCGGTCGGTACACCGGAGGATTCCGCCATCTCGTCATATGTCCCAGAGGACGGTGCCTAGGAATGACAACATCGACCACAGAGTCAAACAACTCAGAGGTATGTACCCACAGTCTACACAGAACACCATTCATACACAAAATCTGGCCTGTATTTGTGTTGCGCGACAAGGCCTAGGTCTGTGTGATGCAGTTGGTAATTAGGCCATGTGGGCCCCTGAAATGGCGGCTACCTGACCTTTAAAGTGGGACAATGGGATGTGAGGTAATGGCGCTGGCGTTGTGCACCGTCGCGGTAGGCGGTCGAAGACCGCAGCGCAATGCTGCATTGGTTAACATTGGACCCTATGGGTCCCAGGAGCCAATGACGAAGTGCACCGGCGGTAATGGTACGCACCGCCGCGGACATCACCGCCGCGGACGTGACTGCCATTTTGTATCTGTTCAATCACTCGATACCTGATCTTCGACAGGAGAGGACCTACACTGCAAGTGCTGCTGTGACCTCAGTCTGGAAGAGACAATGGCTCGTGCGTCTGGGGAAAGGGCCACTGCCTTCACTGCAGAGGAGCTGGAGAAGCTTGTGGATGGGGTACTCCCCCAGTACACGCTACTCTACGGTCCTCCAGACCAACAGGTAAGTACACAGAGAGCACGTTGTATGGGCTATGCCTGAGTGGAGAGGGCTGGTTGTAAGAATGAAGGGGGCACAGTTCTGCGTGCATGAAGGACTGTGAAAGCATGTGCCAAATGGCAAGGGTAGGGATGTGGGCCACTCACTTCGACAGTGCAGTTGGTAATGACTTCTCTTCTTCCCCTGTACATGTCATGTAGGTCAGCGCCCACCAGAAGAAGGATATTTGGCGTGCCATCGACAAGGACGTCCGGACCCTGGGGGTCCACCACAGACAGAGCACCCACTGCCGGAAAAGATGGGAGGACATTCGCCGGTGGAGCAAGAAGACGGCGGAGGCTCAGCTGGGGATGGCCTCCCAACGTGGGAGGGGTGCCCGTCGAACCATGACCCCCCTGATGTTCTGGATCCTGGCGGTGGCATATCCGGAGTTGGATGGGCACTTGAGGGCATCACAGCAGACACAAGGGGGTGAGTACAACATCATTCAGCTGACTTTGCGCACAGTGAAGGTGTCTGGGTGGGGGAGGAAGGCTGTGGGTTTCCCTAGGCCAGGGCGAGCTCCGTAGGCTAAGCCCCTACGTAATGCAGGCCATGTGGCACCCCACCCCACCTCTGTAAAGTGCCAAGTACAGGTATACATGCCCCTGTGTCATCTATGTGTGCAGATGTCGACCATAGCCATGTAGGACATATCCCAAGAATTGCATCTGTAGAGCCCAACAGCGCGACGTAGTGCTGGGTGCTGCTGTGTCTGTATTGTCCGCCAACAGTAGTGGTAAGCCATGCACTCAACCTGTCTTTCTTCTGTCGTCCCCCCCTTTTTGTGGTCTCCCTGTTCTTGTGTGCATCAGCATCATCAGGCGGAGGTACAGTGGCACCGGAGCACGAGGAAGCTGCATCCCACATGGCCATGGAGGCACACACCACGGACTCTGAATACACCAGTGGGAAGGAGGGCGAGGGGAGCTTCACGGCGGGGACAGGATCAGCAACCAGCGATACGGACTCGTCCTCCGATGGGAGCCCCCTACCAGCACCGCCCTCCCAGCAGCCCCTCAGCCTTTGCCCGTGCCCGCTCACCCAGGAGGGTGGGCATCACCAACGCCCCAGGCACCTCAGCCCCTGCCCCTGTCACCTCAGCTGCCCTCAGTGAGAAGGCCATTGACCTCCTCAGGTCACTCACTGTTGGGCAGTCTACCACTTTGAATGCCATCCAGGGTGTAGAAAGGGAATTGCAACACACAAATGCATTCCTGGAGGGCATTCATTCTGGTCAGGCTGCCCTTCATCGAACCCTGCAAACTCTGGCCTCAGCACTGATGGCAGCCATTGTCCCTGTCTCTAGCCTCCCCCTCACTTCCTCCACCCAGACCCAATCCCCTGTACCCCAGCCTATCCCAAGCACACCATCAGACCAGCCTGCACACACCTCACCACACAAGGGAAGCTCAGGCAAACATAAGGCACTCACGCAAGCATCACACACATACAGACACAGCAACATCCACTGCCTCCACTTTGTCCCCCTCCTCGTCATCTCCCTCCTCCCTCCCAGTCTTGTCTACACTCTCACCTGCATGCACTACCTCTACAGCAACTACGTCCCACACCAGCACACCCACCACCACACCCCGCTCACATGCAGTCACCACCCCCACTACCATTTACACGTCCCCTGTGTCCTCTCCCAGTGTGTCTGTGTCACCCCCTCCGAAGATACACAAACGCAGGCACACACCCACCCAACAGCCATCCACCTCACGACAGCCTCCAGCGCATGCACCTTCACCCAAAGTCACCAAACGTACACCTCCTACAACCACTACCTCTTCCTCCACTCCCAAACCTCCTCCAGCAACCCGTCCCAGTGTTCCTAAGAAACTTTTCCTGGCCAACCTTGAACTCTTTCCCACTCCCACACCCACTCCAACTCATACGTCCCGTACTAGCACCTCAGCCAAAGAATCGCCGGGACCAGTGGTGCTTGTTACAGGTATGTGGAGTGCACCGGCCACCAGGCCAGCCAGTGTGGCATGGAGCCACAGCACAGCCAGTCCCCCCCCTGTGAAGCACCAGAAGTTGGACAGTGCCCGGCAGAGAGGGGGAAGACTCCAGCCAGCAAAGCCGCTCACAAGGGTCCCGGGGGTAGTGTCGACTCAGCTGTGACTCCTCCCAAGATGGGGAAGGGCCAGAAGAAATCTCCAAAGTCTGGGAGGGGCAGCACGGTGGAGAAGACCGCCATCATCCCCGCTGCCCAGGAGGCCACCGCCAGCCCAATCGTCACTGGCCAGGAGGCCACCGCCAGAGTCACTGCCCAGGAGGCCAGCCCTATCGTCACTGGCCAGGAGGCCAATGCCAGCCCCAGAGTCACTGCCCAGGAGGCCAGCCCAATCATCACTGGCTAGGAGGCCACCGCCAGAGTCACTGCCCAGGAGGCCAGCCCAATCGTCACTGGCCAGGAGGCCACCACCAGAGTCACTGCCCAGGAGGCCAGCCCAATCGTCACTGGCCAGGATGCCACCGCCAGCCCCAGAGTCACTGCCCAGGAGGCCAGCCCAATCGTTACTGGCCAGGAGGCCACCGCCAGAGTCACTGTCCAGGAGGCCAGCCCAATCGTCACTGGCCAGGAGGCCAACGCCAGACTCACTGCCCAGGAGGCCAGCCCTATTGTCACTGGCCAGGAGGCCACCACCAGCCCCAGAGTCACTGCCCAGGAGGCCAGCCCAATCATCACTGGCCAGGAGGCCACCGCCAGAGTCACTGCCCAGGAGGCCAGCCCAATCGTCACTGGCCAGGAGGCCACCGCCAGAGTCACTGCCCAGTAGGCCAGCCCCATCGTCACTGGCCAGGAGGCCAACGCCAGCCCCAGAGTCACTGCCCAGGAGGCCAGCCCAATCATCACTGGCTAGGAGGCCACCGCCAGAGTCACTGCCCAGGAGGCCAGCCCAATCGTCACTGGCCAGGAGGCCACCACCAGAGTCACTAACCAGGAGGCCAGCCCAATCCTCACTGGCCAGGAGGCCACCGCCAGCCCCAGAGTCACTGCCCAGGAGGCCAGCCCAATCGTTACTGGCCAGGAGGCCACCGCCAGAGTCACTGCCCAGGAGGCCAGCCCAATCGTCACTGGCCAGGAGGCCAACGCCAGAGTCACTGCCCAGGAGGCCAGCCCCATCGTCACTGGCCAGGAGGCCACCGCCAGCCCCAGAGTCACTGCCCAGGAGGCCAGCCCAATCGTCACTGGCCAGGAGGCCACTGCCAGAGTCACTGCCCAGGAGGCCAGCCCAATCGTCACTGGCCAGGAGGCCACCGCCAGAGTCACTGCCCAGGAGGCCAGCCCAATCGTCACTGGCCAGGAGGCCACCACCAGAGTCACTGCCCAGGAGGCCAGCCCCATTGTCACTGGCCAGGAGGCCACCGCCAGCCCCAGAGTCACTGCCCAGGAGGCCAGCCCCATCGTCACTGGCCAGGAGGGCCCTGCAAGCCACCGCCCAGCTGACCCATGAAGGACCGCCAGCCACAGGCCTGCTGGGCAATGAAGGACCACCTTGGCAAGCACTGCTGAACAGGCCAGGGACCGCTGAACAAGGCAAAGGCCGCCATGGCAAGCACCGCTGAACAGGCCAGGGACTGCTAAACAAGGCAAAGACCGCCATGGAATGCACCGCTGAACAGGGCAAGCACCCTGAACAGGGCAAAGACCGCCATGGAAGGCACCGCTGAATAGGGCAAGCACCGCTGAACAGGTCAGAAACTGCCAACTCAAGCACCGCTGAACAGGGCAAAGACCGCCATGGAAGGCATCACTGAACAGGGCAAGCACCGCCATGGAAGGTACCGCTGAACAGGGCAAGCACAGCTGAACAGGTCAGAAACTGCCAACTCAAGCACCGCTGAACAGGGCAAAGACCGCCATGGAAGGCACTGCTGAACAGGGCAAGCACTGCTGAACAGGTCGGAAACTGCCAACTCAAGCACCGCCGAACAGGGCAAAGACCGCCAAGGCGAGCACCGCTAGCCCATTAGCAGCAGGGGCAGTGACGCAACTGGGACCATCACGGGGTGAGTGCTGCACTCTGGGCACCAGCCCCCCCCCCCCAGAACCAGTGGAGACATGCATCCACTCCGTCTGTCCTGCACAGGATGACGCACTCTGGGCACCAGTCCCCCTCCAGAACCAGTGGAGACTGTTATCCACTTGAGAGACTGTGGCTTTGCACTCCCCAGGATGGTACAGTAGGCAAACCACCCATTGTAGAGACTTGAGAGACTGTGGATTTGCACTCCCCAGGATGGTACAGTGGGCAAACCACCCATTGTAGAGACTTGAGAGACTGTGGATTTGCACTCCCCAGGATTGAACAGTGGGCAAACCACCCACTGTAGAGACTTGAGAGACTGTGGCTTTGCACTCCCCAGGATGGTACAGTGGGCAAACCACCCACTGTAGAGACTTGAGAGACTGTGGCTTTGCACTCCCCAGGATACATCAATGGGCATGGATCCCCCTCGTGGATCTGGCGTGGTGCACACATCCGGCTGAGGTGCCCCCCCTCTTCCCTTCCCCCTGAGGTGCCTGTTGTATTTCTCTCTGATGCCCCTGCAGTGTTCTCTCCGTTTTGATCAGGTATCTAGTGTGGGCCTCGCCCATGCATTTTGGCCCCAGTGGTCCACGGACAATGAATGGTGCATTACCTGCACTACTAATCGTGGTGTATATTTTGTTTAATGTGTATATATATATGTATATATTTGGTTACTGTATTTTGATATATTACAATGGTTCAACTCATTTCCTTTTGTCTTTGCATTCTTCCGGGGGTTTTGGGGGTTGTTACTGTAATGTTTGGTTATGCATTGGTGTGTGTGTTGTAGTGGGTGAGGGTCAGGGTGGGGATTGTGATGTTGGTTGTGTGTGTCCCTGTGTTTTTCCCTCCCCCTCTCCTATGTTGTAGGTGCAGTACTCACCGTGGTCTTCGCCACCGGCGTTGTTGATCCTCGTATAGGAGCAGGAAGACTATCGCAGGGAGAGTATGGAGTTCCGGCTCCATGGTGTCGTCGTTCCTCGTGGGGTGCGTAGAGGTGAGCGTTTTCCCTTTGAAATGGCTGTTTCCGCCGTGTTTTTATCTGCTGTGAATCCAAAAGGTGGTGGATTGGCCTGTTGTAATACTGTGGGCGGTACATTGTCTTCCGCCTGTCTGTTGGCAGTGACCGCCGCGCTGTTTGTCTGTACCGCCGTGGCCGTCGGAGAGTTAAAGTGGCTGTCTTTGTTGGCGGTTTCCACCACGGTCATAATTCAAAACATTTTACCGCTGGCCTGTTGGCGGTTTTACCGCCTCTTTAACACTGACCGCCAGGGTTGTAATGACCACCATAGTCTTTGGGACACAGGTTTGGGGGCGAATGGTTGCCTGTGATGTGGATGCAACAGTGTATTGAATCCTGTCTTGTTTAAATGGGAAACAGTAGTTAGCTTAGCCTTTTGGCTTGCGGACCTGTGCCCCCCTCTCTAAGTGACTTTTACCCTAATTAGTGTGCTCTGTTTTAGCACAATTATTTAATTATATGTTTCCAAGATAGCTGCATTGTTTATAGTTAGGCCAATGGTTTAGTTTCACATTATCAGTGCCACCGCACTAAGGAATCACTATCAAGGGACAAAGATAAACAAACTATAGGTATTCACGTTAGGGGATTTTCCCTCTTCATGCCTTTGAGGGAATTGTTTACATAAAGTGGCATCCCAAGCATGTCCTGTTATCTATTGTTTGGGAACAGACCTAAGTTAGGGGTCCGAGCAGATCTGTATAAATACACCTCACATAGAAAGATAGTAAGAGGGATTCTACCCAGATGCCATTAATGCTATTGATGCTGCACGTCACCTTGATGCCGACTCAGTCTTTGTGTTCCTAGGGAGTCTGAGTTAGAGACCTCATTCCAAGGTAACAAGTGTTAGGGGGCTCTTCTCATGGACATGGCATCGGCAGATTAGGTTTAACGCACCTAGCTCTCTTTAAGGTTAGAGATTGGGCTCATCATGTTAGGGTATTAGGACATAATTCATATTTCATGTCACGTCGTGTTAGTGCAAGATGGTTAGGGTCTTTGTACTAATGACTCTCATTTTCACAGTTCTGTTTCTTGCATTGTTCATTATCCTAATCATTGCAGCCCATGCAACTTATCGTAGATTGTAGTTTTTTAAAGAAAACCTATTGAAAACTTTACTGCATCTCCTTCATTGCCTGTGTTTGATTGAGACATGTTGTTCATGTGAGAAAGGGGTAATCTCCGTTTAACCACAATGCTCCCTGAGATATCGCACTCTTGAGTCCATGCGTAAAGGCTGCCACAAATCACCTTTTTCTGTTTGGGGTTTTTGGTGAGGAGCTGCTTGGGAGCCGGGAGGGTTGGGATGATAGTTGTGACTTGTTGTAGGACTGGCATAGTTGCCTACAAACATAAGTACTGTCAACCTTGAACCAGCACTCTTGCCTAGAGCAAGAATCAAACTACAACAACAGGGTTGGTAGGAGGTGATGTGGGCAGGGTGAGACTGAGACTCGTTGATTGAGCAGGTCTCCCAGATGGGCCAGGTTGTTCGTCAGTGTCCAGAAATCTAAATTTGTTGTCCTCACTGGGTCCTTCATCCTGAGGAGGACTGACTCTCAGGTATCCTCTCCATGGTGTCAATGGCAAGGTTACCTGTGGATGGAGTGAGACACAGAGTTCAGGTTAAAATGTTTTTAATGGTTAAAATTCATTTATGTGAAATGCAGACAGGTCTTTAACATAATTCCTTACAATGGCATTGACAGCTGTTCCACAGCATAACTTTGTTGCACATACAACTCCATGACTTAAGTTTCATACTCCATGTTGAGAGTTGTTATATTATGTTAGTATAGATTGCACCCCAGATGGGATCTGATTTTGTCTGATTATTGACATGACTGTTCACCTCTGTTACAGAGTGAATAGCCAGGCATGTTAGATGTCACACATTAAAGTTGCACAATGGTGTCCTACTGGGACACAGTAAGTGAGTATGCAAGGGGCATTTCCTGTATCTACATTTTGTGCATGTGCATCAACTCAGCCATCTGACTTTCCAACCCAGGTCAGTCTATTTCTGGCTTGGGATATTTGATATGTGGCCATTAGACATGGTCACTCAGCTGTAGCAGTGTTTTGCTTTGGTTGCTATTGTGAGATTGCCATTGCATTGCTGTCATTGCTTTGTACTGTTCCTCACCAGAACAATCTAGATGGTGTAGCTAGTAATTTTGTTGCACATGCCTTACATTAGATGTGTTGCGCACATTCCAGGTTTTCACAATGATGGGTTAGTGCATTCATAGTGATATGGTTAGCAATTAGTTAATATATCATTTCCAAGGACTGTGAGGGCAGTTGGGCTCAGTAAAGAAGTGGCATGCCAGAGAGGGGCATTAGGTGATTTGGAGAGAGGTGTCGTGGGTAAAATAGTTCATTATAGTTCATTAGGTTGGGTTTAGGTGGTAACAGAGCATGAAGGACAAGACAACTGTGTGACATTCACCATGGCCTTCAACTCATCATCAGTGAAATGTCGGTGTTTTTGTGGGTACATGGCAGTGGTTGTATAGATGGTGTGTGGGGGTGTTGTGAGTGTAAGGGTGCAGTGTTGGGTAATTGGTAAGGTGTGGGTGCTGCAATGTGAGTTGGAGATGGTTGTAGTGGAGTGTGTGTGCTAGTGATGTGTGTATTGTGATAGTTGTGCTGATGTGGGATGTGTGCTGAGTGAAATGTATGTGTGTGCCTATAGTGTGCAAGTTTATATTTTCCTTCCCAGTGTATGTGTATGGCATTCTGTTTGCAAAGGATTTTGGGTTGTGTAGGGGTATGTTAGAAATTACTGTCAGTACGTGTGTCTGGTGTGTGGATGTGCATCAGGTGCGGGGTATTCAAACTATCCAATGTTGTGTTGTGTTCTGACAGAAGTGAGTTGTGACCATCATATTTTGGACCGCCAATGGCTTCCCGCCATGGAAGAACCACTGTGGTGATTTGCGGATCGTAATTTGGTGGGTGGAAGTTTGTCGGGCTGGTGGTGCTGGTGGTGGAACCACGTCTTTTCCATCCGCCATGTCCTGGCGGTTTCAGAAATTTGGCTGTTTTTTGGCTGACTTCACAGTGTGACTCCTAATACGGTGGTCGGATCACAATGAGCATGGAAGTCGTTTTGCAGTCACCACTGCGGCGGTCTCCCCAAAAGACTGCCAAAGTCATAATGAGGCCCTATGACTACAAATTACTACTACTATCCATATCCTCATGTCCCCTATAAACCTATGAAACACCTTAACATGGTCTTACCTGCTCTGGTGAATGGCAGATCCTTACCATGACTTCCTTCCTGGAAAATGAACCAATAAATGAGGCAAATAGACTACAGAAGATAAGTTTGCCAAAATAATTGCTGCTAAATGAAAATACAAAATACTTTTTCCTATAGAAAATAATGGGGATTGAATATAAAAATGTTTCTAAAATGTTTGAAGCATTTTAAATTGTATAAAAAATATAAAACACACCACAAAAAGTTTTGAAATGTATTAACTGATAATGTAAATTGTCAACTAAATTAGACTATAAAAACAACAGTATTATTTAAAATGTACCTAAAAATTGTTTACTTTTTAATTATATGTAAAACAACTGTGGTAATGTACAAATAAACATAGTAATACAAATGAAAAACATGTTAAACAATTTACCACTATACAACAGTGTCAACATAATATTTATATGTTTTATTCAATATTGAAAATTGACTAGACTAATGTATGATTTAAACATATCAATATACATGTTTTTTTCTATATGCAAAAATGGGTATGGGATCAAAATAATTATATACATAAAATAAAATAAAGCATAAATGAAAAATAATTGTGTATTTTACCTTTATTATCCTAAAACGTATGAAATATACCCTTCTGGATAAAAATGAAATGGTAACTCAAATGTAAACTATCTTGGGTAAAATCTTGGACACTAAAGAGGTTACCTTCACTATTTCCATTCCCATCTATATCATATTGTGGGAAAGCATCAGATAATTAAAGGGTTAGATTTACCATTCCCAGTCCACCTGGGGGTGGGCGGAATGTTTTATTCTGCCATGAAAGTGGTAGGATTTTGCTCAGTCCACGTTATTCTTTAATGCTGAGTTCTGGCCAAATTCTGGCAATTGCCACATAGGGACATTTTTCTCCCATGAGCATCTAGAAAGTGCGAGCTGGCAATCAATATTTGGCATCCTCGGGCATAGATTTTCTAATAATTGCAGTTGCGGGCAGTTATGGTCAGAAGGCTGATGCTTGAGTAGATTTGCTTCTTGAGCGGCAGCAGTATCAACTCAAATGGCCACACACTCTTGTGCAATGCATGGTGCTGTTGAAACTAATTTTTTAGTGCTGCTCGTGCTACCAGCGCTAAGTTGCAGCAAGACCAGCATGGTCTGAATATTTTCCACCCACTGGCAGAACTCGGCAGACTATCACAGAGTTTTTATATAGCTCCATGGAATTTCCCAGAGTGAAACTCTGCGAGTTCTGCCCACCCGTAATCTATACAATTTTGGGAAGATGTTAAACACTAAAAGGGTTACATTTACAATTCCTACTCTAATCCGTATCATTTTGGGGAAGGCGTTGGACACTAAAGGAGTTAAATTTGCTATTCCCACTACAATTTAAACCATTTTAGGAAAGTGTTGGACACTAAAAGGGTTATATTTACTATTCCCCCTCCATTTTATACCATTTTGAGGAAGATGTTGGACACTAAAATAGTTACTCGTATTTGTCCGACTCCAATCTATACCATTTTGAGAAGGCTTTGGATAATAAATGGATTACATTTACGACTCCCATGTCAATTTATACCATTTTATGGAAGGTGTTTGATACAAAAAGTTTACAATTATTTTTCCTTCTCAAATCCATACTATTTAGGGGAAGGTGTTTGACCCCACATTTATTATCCCCACTCCAATCTAAACCATTGCAAGGAATGTGATGGACACTAAAGGGGTTACATTTATTGTTCCCACTCCCATCTATACCATTTTGGGGAAGGACTTGGATAATAAAGTGGTTACATTTACTATTTATAATTCAACCTATACCATTTTGGGAAAGGTGCTGGACAATAAAAGGACAATAAAAAGTTTACGTTTATGGTTACATTTACTGTTCCCACTGCAATCTAAACTATTTCATAGAAAATGTTGGACACTAACATGGTTTCATTTACTATTTACACTCCAATCTATACCATTTTAGATAAGTTGTTGGATAATAAAGGGGTTATAGATACTATTCCTACTCCAAATTATACCATTTTAAGAAAGGAATTAGATACTGAAGGGTTTACATTTACTATTCCCTAGTCAATCTAATCCATTCTGTGGAAGGTGTTGGATAATTAAAGGGGTTACATTTACTATTCCCATTTCAATCTATAGTATTTTATAGAAGGTGTTGTTCAGTAAAAAAGTGAAATGGTATTATACTTATTTCCATTAAAAAATAATGTATATGTAAAATAAACAAAATGGTAGTATAACATTATTCTGACCTAGGGAACATTTAATACTCCATTAAATGTACTACCTGCAATACAAAATATATATCCATCAATTAAATGAAAAAATAAAATTATAAATATATGTACCAAAACGTAATCAACATTTTTACTGTTAATCATCATTTATTTAAAAATAATATTTATTATATATGTGCATTTTCCATAACAAAATGCAGTATTATTTTGTTAATAATTACACAATGATTTTGACATTTATTATTTATATTTGCAAATTAATGACCCACATATAATAATATTTTTTATTTTTTTTAAACAATTTACCCAATTAAATGAAATATGTATATATTATACAATGGTAAAAGTATGTACTATTGTATAATTTTCATTTCAAAATAATTAATAATTTTACATAAAAGTAATAATTCAAAATTGCTATGAATAGTTTTTATCACATATATATATATATGTATTGTGTATACTAGTGTTTAAATGCGTTTTTACTCCTCCTTCAATTCATTCATGATCACAAACAGACTTCATTTCCCATAATGCACCAAGCTGGATATGCTACCACTCTGTCCTGTAATTTCAGGCATCTGAAGAAGGGGTGAGGAAGTGGAATCCAAGAGTGCCCCTGGCTCTGTAGTGGAGCTGCTTGGTTTTGGATATTAATTACGTGCAGTGCTGCTTGCACGAAGGAGGCACCCACCTGATAGAGTTCGGTAATAATGAGCAGCATTTGGGTGAATATATATAAATATATATATATGTTTATGTACACACACACACATAAAGTTAGGACCATGTTTCCATGAAAAAGCATTTTTTGACTTGCCTATATCTTTGGCACCACTTGACGTATCTTGACAAAATGTTTAAAAAATGTGTCTCAGTGATTCTTGTTGTGCATGGAAGGTTTCAGGGTGATTCATCTAGCGGCAGACGAGAAAAACTGGGGAGGTCAACAAAGTTGCTTTTCCCATGTTAATTCCCATAGGGTCTTTAGACACGACTACAGCCCGAACTGCTGGACAGAATGACATGAATTTTGTCAAAAAACTAGCTTTTGGTACGCATATTACGCTTTCACTTATCTGATGTAAATCCATTTAGTCATTTTTGACATATTAAAGGGAAAATGCATTTGTATACTAGGGACGCAGATCCTTCTCGAATAAATCACAAAAAAAAAATTGTGAATTTTTGCAAATGCACCCACAAATTGAAGTGCTGTATTTAGCTGGCCACAACCTTACTAGAAATTTGTGGTTACCATTTTACATTATCAGAGAGGCTCTCCGGGGCTGAAAATAGAAATGATAAGTTGTATAAGGGGTCATTGTAGAGGTACCCTGACTCCAGAGGTGTGATATAGTGGTGGTTTAGGGACAAATTATGGGTTAAAATGATTTTTCATCACCATGAGCAATATTCTCCACTATCCTTGAATATCCTAGAACATTTGAGGATATTCAAGAATATCTCAAATATTCAAGGATATTCTCCAATATTAGAGAATATACCAAAAATATATTTTTTAAATCCACAAACTCATTCATACACTAATTAATTTGATCATACATGCACTCAGAGACTCATGCACCCGCTCACACACCACTTAGAACTCATGAACCCACTCAGATCCACTCATAGACTCACACACTCAATTTCAGTCCCACTCAGACACTCATGCACCCACTCACAGATCCACTGACAGAGACAGGTCCTGTGGCCAACTTCTACTGTGTAAGGCCAAAGGATGTGTGTGGCACAGGGTTGGGTGGTTGTAAGTGCTTGGATGCAGGGCCTGGCCACAGGCCATGGACGTGCGCAGTGGGGGTTGAAATAATGTATAGTAATTAAAGTTACTTTACATCAAAAAAACTGAAATTCACTGAAAAAAACAAAGGTTACAGGAACTCTATTGTTAGGTTCTGAATTTACTAATAGAGTTTTTTCAAGTAATTATAACTTGTGCCCTAAAGTAACTATAACTTATGACCTTCACCATGCACAGCTAGTTACTCCACATATTATATCATTGATGACATTTTGTATGGCATAGTTTATATTATGACTGCAACATTTGCAATAAAACTATTGATAAGAAAACTGTGCATGTCAAGGGCACAAGTTATATTTAGTAGAAATAACTCTAACTATAATCCCTGACGCAAATGACTGCAGTTCAAGGACTTGCGCTGTGTTGCCTTGCTCCATATCTACAAAGCCATGAAAAACCAAGCAAAGTGGCTTTACATGGAATTGTAGATATAGAACTGCAGCCAGTGCCACTGTTGCATCACAAAAAGTGATGTGCCGGAGTTGCAGGCATCTTGTAAATATGTGCCTCAATTCATAAAGTCCAAGAGGCTACCACCAGACCCACCCAGATCCAAAGGAATCAAGGGACTCTCCTCTCCACCTGAATTATCCCACTTAACACCCTTTCCTCTTCACTCCACCTATCCCGTATCCTTGCAAAGTTCTGGGGACAGTCCAGCACATGGTAGGTTGCTTCCCTTCCCCCGCCAAGCTACTCCATATTGGCCACCCAGTCTTTTTATTTCAAAATTACTGCATATCCCCAATACTGTACCCCATCCCTCCTGGCCATTGCCAGTGCCACATTGCAGAACAAAAGCGTCTATCTGCCACCTCACACAAGATCCACAAGCAGACTAACTGGGGAGTGTGTACCAGGGTCTCCCCACTGCCTCTAAGAGCCTACCCTGAATCCACTCCCGGAAGGTCTTCACATATGGGCACCTACAAAGCGTGTGCATAAGTGTGCCCTGCTCACCGCAGCCCCTCCAGGAACAAACAGATTCAACTCCTCATCACCCAGAGCCATGAATACTTGAAGTATGCGCAGTGAAGCAGCTTTAGCTGAATGAGCCAGAGCTCAATCTGGATGGCAACCTCCCTGGCATACATACAATGCCACCTTCCACTGGCTATCCTCCTGTTGGCCCAAATCCCCTTCCCATTGCTGCCACTGCAGCAGGCCTGTCTGGGCATTGTGTGCCACCAGTTCCACACCAGCGAGGCACTTGGCTCTGGGAGGGTTGACACTCTCCCCACTCCACAGATCCACAGTGTGAAACCATGCGACTCCAACACATGCAGACCGGCCGTCATGGCCAGCTCCTCTGATCTGCAAGTATCCAATCATTGACCCGCAACAAGGGAGACACCCAAAATTACAACTGTAGATCCTGAAGAGATATACCCCCATCCACTGGGAGCCTTGTCAATGTCCCAAAAGCTATCCTTGGGGCGTCCGAGTAAATAATATTTTTAACAAGAATATAAAAAAGTGTTGGACACTCAGGGGGTTACATTTACTATTCCCACTGCAGTCTACACCATTTTGGGGAAGTCATTGCATAATAAAGGTTTACATTTACAATTCCCACTCCAATCTACACGATTTTAAGGAAAGTATTGGACACTCTAATCCCACTCCAACCAATATCATTTTGGGGAAGGTGTTGGTCAGTAAAAATTTGAAAATCATTATATTTATTTCCAATAAAAAACAATGCTTATGTACAGTAAACAAAACTGTAGTAAAAATTATTCTGACTTCATAAATGTTTAATATTCAATTAATTGTACATCTTGCAATACACAATATATATATATATATATATATATATATATATATATATATATATATATATATATGTTTAAATTAAAGAAAAACACAAAAATGTATCTGTATCTGTATGTATATATGTATAAATGTATATATATATAAATTAATAAAAAAATGTAATACTAGGAATTATTAAAATTGAATATTATTCATTATATTCATTAATTTTGACATACCAAAAATTCAATAATTTTATTGATTATTGAGTATACAACAATTTTAAAACATATATTAACAATCGAAATTAACAATCGAAAAATTCACCATATAAAAACACATATGTATTAATAAAGCAAAGAACAATTGTAAAATAAATTATTAGTTTCTACAGAAATATTTTAATTCTTTAATTGTATAATACGATTTACACTGTTAAACAAAATATGTGTGTATTATTAAATAATTTTATAACTACATACAAATATATAATTTTAAATAAAACATAATGATTTCAAATTTGAAAAAATATAATAATAAAAATTATCACTAACTATAAAAATAATTAAAATTCCCAAAAACATATCTCAAAAACCATTAAATATTAGACACACAGATATTAAATTTTTTAAAACTAAAGGCCTCATTACGACCGCCAAACTCATGATGGCCACCAGCGGACTGCCGCTGCCGCCAGGATCCTGGACCCGAAGGGGTAGCGACAGTCGGAGTCATGCTCAGCCATGGTGGTGCCCATGGCAGAACCGTTGTGCTGATCACAAGTCCACTTTCCACCTCCATGGAAAGGCTAGTGGAAAGCCAGTGCTGGGGGTCACAGGAAGGCCCCTGCTCTGCTCATGGCATGGGCAGTGCAGGGTCCCCACCGCCAGCACCCATGGAATGCACAGTGTCAGCTGTGCAGACAGTGCACATTCTGAGGGTGCTGTTGTGCGATGGCATTGGCCTCAGCTCCCTTAAGAGAGCCGAGGTCAATGTCGTGGCACTGGTACAACCAGACTGACTGGTTGAAACTTCGTAATACGAGGGGGGGTGAGGAATATTTTTTTTTTTGAACAAATGAATAATTCAATACAATATTAACATATTTAAGCATATTTTAACAATCTCCACAGCCTTCCCCTCTGAAAAAACAACATTCCAATCCTATTCTTAAATACATTTAAATTAATTAAATACATATAAACTTAAAATCCAAGTAAAATAAAAAAATAAAAAATTCACTTCTTTAAAAGTATAAACATTAACTAAACTTATTAACACAAAAATTAGCATATACATATGATAAAACACATTAAAAAAACGCATATCACTTAACTCATAAAAACAATATTTTTAACAACAATAAATTTAATAAACAATATTTTCTACAACATATAAAAAAGCGACACATAAAAATATTTTCTTACCTTCGATATTTCTGTCAGAGATATTTTTGACAACACAATACTCTGGAGATGATACTTATGTCACACAATATTTTTCTTTCAATATTTTCTCCAAACACAGGTTCTAACTGTGCACAAGAAATCTACTTTGGTGTAAGCCCTTGCTCTTAGGGTTGCCCAATATGCTCTAATTGAGATAGTAGTTGATCAGTGATTAAGAGCCTCATTATGAGTTTAGCGGTCGTACCACCTGAAGGCCATAGTTTCCGCCGTCAAAAGCCCACCATGTTGACGGTCACATAGACCGCCGTATTTTGAGTAGCATTGGCAGGGTCGGCAAAAGTCAGCCAAAACGGCCCACCAGGACTCTGGAGGGCTGGAAATAGGTGGTCCAACCATCTGCATGGCCAGCCCATCAACCAACCACCTGCAGTATTACCACTCAAAAGACACAATGACGGTCCTGCTGTGGCAGTCTTCTAATGGCGGTCCAAACCACAGCGGCTTGTGGTCATCACAGTAATACACCACATTGGATGCATTTGAAAGCAACACAGCTGACACACATGCACACACCTGCAAAGCACATTATAAAATACACCCCTTCACACACCACAATCCTTTGTATCTACAATGCCACACACAACAAGAAAGAGCACACAAAAGTAAAATCCAAACCATAGTTTAGGCACCCCTCCATATATCCTACGTCCTCAACACACACACATTACATCCAGTTGCACCTCTCCACTCTATACTCTATCCATTACCTGTTTAGCACTCATCAATACAGGTATTCATCCAACACCACCATGTCACCCCAGAAAAATCCCCGTTTCATAGATGACAAGTTAAGAGTCATGATGGATGAAATTACTAGAGTAGAGCCACAATTATTTGGAGCCCAAGTCCTGCAAACTACTATTGCAAGGAAAATGGAAATGTAGCAAAGGATAGTCGACAGAGTGAATTCTGTATGCATCTCCCCGCGCACAAGGGACAACATCAGGAAGATGGGGAAGGTCAGTTTAATGGCATTCAGGTAGCAGCTTGCTATCTTGAAGACTGGCTGTAGTGCCCCACCTCCTCCCCTACAGCTCACATTATGGTAGAAGAAGGTCATGGTCATCCTGTATCGTGAGGGCTTGACAGGAATACCTGAGGGAGTGGAGCCGGGTAAGTCACAACATAAAAGACATGTTACCTAAATGTATTGTCATGCATGCACATTGATTACCATTAGCCACCTTCACTGTCCCGCCACTCACCAGCCTAGTCACCACCTGTCCACAGACCACTGTCTGCCATCTCACATGGAAACTATTCTCACCTGAGAGAACCACATCTCTCATTAGTGTGTGTGGCACAGGGAATGGCAGCACCACAATTCCCAGAAGGCACTGTTCTACTATTACAAGAACCAGAACAGTGTACCACACTCAAAATTCCCTTGCTCTGCAAAACCCAAGTAAACAGTACTCATCTGAGAGGAGGACAGCTATACAGTGGTGGGAGTAGGACAGGCACTGATAGGAATTCCAAGACCAGTGGGCAATAGCAGTGTTACACCACAGTGGTATTGATTTCGATGAGCTGGAGTAGCCGCATGACATTAACGAAGGGCTCCATGGCAGCTTCGGACGTGTGAGGCTGCTTGCAGGTGAGTGTTTTCCTTCATACTGTCCATTTCCGTCAGCTTGTAAATGGTGGTTGGACTGCTTCGGTCACATTGGTGGTGTGCAACGTTGTAATGGGTCCAGAGGAAACACAGGCTCTGCCGGCCTGTTTGTGTTTCTAGGTGACCATGGTGGTCTGTACTGCCTGGTGGTGACAGTGGACTGCTGGTGATCTTCTATTTCAATCACTGCCAAACTTGTAATATGGCGGTCAATTATGCCAGACCCTTGGTGATCAGAGGGCCACCGCCAACATGGCAGTTCTCAGACTACTAAACTCATAATCAGCCCTCTAGGGTCTCATTATGAGTTTGGTTCTGAAAAGACAGCAATGTTAGCAGTCCTGCAGACCCCCCTATTAGGAGTTACACAGTCAGGACGGCTGACAGACAAGCAAAAATGGCAGATGCCAGCGATGTGGTGTCCTGAAAATATGCAGTCCGACCTCCAGCGCCGACAGCACCGCAACCAACCACCAAGCATATTACATGTACACGGTTGCCGTGGGTGGAACCTTCATGGCAGTCAGCCAGTGGCGGTCTGCACCACTTTGGTTCGCAGTCAGCAAAGTGATAGGCAGCTGCACATTGGATTAGTTTGAAAACAACACAGCTGACACACATTTCCACAGTAAACATTCCTGCAAAGGACACTATAGAATACACCTCTTCACAGACCACAATCCTTTACATTTCCAATGCAAAACACAGAAGCCAGAGTGCCTTTTTCCGAGGAGGACATATAATAGGCACCCCTTTTTCCACCAGCCCATAGAAGACCTTGCACACACTTTTGTCCATCCGTACCCTTTTGCACTTTCCCTGTTCAATAAGTCACTCTCACCCTTTTTGTTATTCCACCATGTCACGTTCTAAAAATCCCAGTTTTTCAGAAGAGGAGTTAAGAGCCTTGGTGAATGAAATCATAAGAGTAGAGCCACAATTGTTTGGAGCACAAGTCCAGCATGCTCCTCTCAGTAGGCAAATCAAAATGTGGGACAGGATCTTCAACAGAGGGAATGCTGTATGCACCACCTTGCACATAAAGGAGGACATTAGGAAGAGGTAGAACAACCCCGGGGTCAAGGTCCGTTCCCTGGTCTCCAGCACCAGCTGTAGGCCAAGAAGACTGGCTGTGGCCCTCTCAGTTCCCCATTATATCTCTTTCCCTAGGAAGACAAGGTCTTGGCCATCCTGTATCCTTGGGGCTTGACAGAAATACCTGGGGAGTGGAGTCTGGTGAGATACAGCACAAACAATGTCACAAAACAGCAATGCTATGCATGCTCACAGCTCACCCTTTTCCACTGTCTTGTTCATGTACCCCACCAATATTCAATATCCAGAGTATTTGAGTGTAACCACTGTCAATCTGGATTGTGGGACCCAACATCAATGCTACTAAGGTCCATCACATGCCATTGGTCCAAATGGGGACTGCAAGTCTTTGAGTATACAATATTGATCCCAGGTCTTATGGTATGTCTCAACAGGTACATGCATGTCCAAACCTAAATTCAATCTGCATACAGAAATGAAATACCCACCATGTATATAGTGTGTGTGTAGTAGAGAGAGTTACCTTACTGCAACTCCCTGGAGACACTGTTTCTATAACTCCAAACACCAGCCCTGTGTACACTTGTCCACATACCCCTGTTTGGTAACTCTCAATTGAAGTTTACTCACCTTAGGAGGATACCATTTTTTGAGTATGGGAAGTAGAGGGAGTGACCTGACTGCTAAGGCCATGTGGCCCTGTGTCTGTAATTCCAACCTCTAGCCCAGTGTACACTTGCCCACCTCTATGTGGTTACTCCCAAGTGAAATGTACTCACCAGGGAGGATACCATTGGATAGCGTGTGTGTAGTAGATAGAGTTACCTGATTGCAGCTCCCAGGAGGTGCTATATCTATAGCTCCCAGCACCAGACCAGTGTTCACTTGTCCAAATACTCCTGTTTGTGACTGACAAATAACGTGTACTCACCTGTGGAGATCACATTTAAATAATGTGTGTAATACAGGGAGTGACACCACTGCTAAGGCCAGCAGGCCCTGATTACTGTACCTCCAACTACCAGCACAGTGGTCACATGCCCCAGTACATCTGTTTGGTAACTCTCAATTGAAGTGGACTCACCTGTGAGGATAACATTTGTATAGTGTGTGTATTAGAGGGGGTGACCTGACTGTAACTTTCGGGAGGATCTGTTACTAAAACTGCAAACACCAGACCACTGTGCTCTTGTCCAAACACCCTTTTTGTAATCCCTCAGTTGAAGTGTAGCCACCTGGGGGGTAACATTTCTATAGTGTATAGTATAGGGAATGACATGTCTGCTAAGGCCAGGAGGCTGTGTTACTGTTACTCCACTCACCAGCCCAGTGACCTTTTGTCCAAATACCATTATTTGGTAACTCAGAAATGAAGTGTACTCACCTGGGAGGATAACGTTTGTATATTGTATGAAGTTTTTTGGAGTGACATGACTGATAGGGCCAGGAGACTCTGTTAATCTTACTCCACTCACCAGCCCAGTGTTCTCTTGTCCAAATGCCATTGTTTGGTAACTCACAAATGAAGTGTACTCCCCTGGGAGGATAACATTTGTATAGTGTGTGTAGTAGAGAGAGTGACATGACTGTTAAGGCTATAAGGCCCTTTAACTATAATTCCAACAACGGGCCTAGTATTCACTTATCCAAATACCCCTGTTCTTCAACTCTCAATTGAAGTGTACTCACCTGGGAGGATACCATGTGTATATTGTGTGTAGTAGAGACAGTAACCTGACTGCAACTCCCAGGAAACTTTGTGTGTCTAACTCTAAACATCAGACCAGTGTACCCTTGACCTAAGACCCAGTTTGGTAGCTCCCACTTTAAAGTTTACTAACCTGGAAGGATACTATTTGTCAAGTGTGTGACGTAGCGTCAATATCCTGACTGCAACTCCCACAAGACACTGTTTTTCTGACTCCAAACACCAGAGCAGTGTTCATGTGTCCAAAGACCCCTCTTTGGCAACTATAAATTGAAGTACAGTCACCTGGGAGGATGCCATTTGCCTAGAGTTGGAAAGTAGAAGGAGTGACATGACTGCAAAGCCCAATAGACCCTGTTACTCTAAATCTAACCACCAGCACAGTGGCCACTTGTCCAAATACCTTTGTTATCAAATGAAGTATACTCACCTGGGAGTGATCAAGCACAGATCATGCCCACACCAGAGACAAATATGTCAACATAGCTCAACCTTGACTTGCTAACCCAAGAAGAAATAGTTGAGGACGTGAATGACACCTTACCCAGTGTGTATAACAAGTATTCATAAGGTTTCAAGATCCCTCACCAGACTGATATTGGCAGCAGACACATTCACACTACACTGTGCACATGATGACTCCAGTCACATATTCAACAAAATCCTGGGTTTGCCTGCTTCACACTCAACTAGGCCTCCTAATGGACAAAGGCTTATCTTGCCAAGCCACTGTTTTGCCTTCGCTGTTGGCAATATGTCATTTTCAGGCCTTCCTCCCAAGTGCTAATGATCTACACATTTCAGCAGCTGCCTAAGTCAAAATGAATTGGCATGCTTCACAAGTGTCATGTCAAATCACCCAATACCATGGTTACTTGCCACAATTGGATTAACTGCAACTTAACCTTGTACAAGTACTCTGCTTACTGTAACTCTAAACCATTGAAGGTAGATGTCACAATACAACCAGTAACATTGTATATTTTAAATCAAAAGGTTGCGCTGCCACTGGTTACACAGAGGCCACAGAACAGACTGCCACTACCCCTGGATGAAGCCCTCAGTGATCAAGACACTCCTGGACGTCTGGACGTAGAGGATGGTTTTGGCCCATCTGGCCAACCTGTTCAGTTGGCAACAGTGAGTCTCACTGTGCCCACATCAACACCTCTATGCCGGTTGCCTCAACATCACAGGCAACCATTTTCCCCCCAACCTGTGTACCTAGCACAGTTTCTAGCATCTTGTGCTCCAGTCCTGGATCCTGAGTTGCAGTGCAAAATGTTTGACAATGATGGTCCAGGAACAAGTTGGAGAAGGCAGCCTGTGGTAAGGGCACAGGCCCATGGGGGTAGAGTGTGTGGGAAGTATGCTGTGGGCCAGCGGGTTGAGCTACGGGGGCTGCTCTTGGCCTAGACACCATCAGCCACGTCTTGGGGGTCTATCAGGAGTCCCAAGGCGTGATTGACCGGGTGTAGACCGAACTCTGAGAAATCAAGCAGCTACAAGGGGACATCCACAAAGACATTCAGGAACAGATGGAGGCCCTCAATACCAACATGCCCAACCTAACAGGGCTGTTGAGGGACATTCACACAATCCTGAGCAGGGCTTTTCAACAACAGTCTACCCCTTCCTTTGGGTCATCAAAACCAACATCAGTGCCAGCCACTGGAAGGGAGGCCCTGCCAGAGGAAGAACTAGCGCCTGACACCCCTGCCTCTGTAGCATCAGAACCGATCCCCCCACGAAAGCAGGGACATCCAGCTAAGAATACAGGATGTGCAGATGGCACAACACCCACCACTGCCAGCAAGTGACCTCTTCCTAAAGGACCTCCTTTGTGTGCCACACATTCACTCTGTTGACTGATCCTCAACCACCTATCAGTTCCAATGAGAGGAGAACTCTGGTCTTTGGATTCGAGGTGATGTGACACCTACTCCAATTATTTCATTCACCATTGCTGACCCCTTCATTTAACATTTTTGTTTATTTCTGTCCAAAATATATTTTCTGTATTAGCATTGTAATAAAATCACCTGTCACAAACTCATT
Source organism: Pleurodeles waltl (assembly GCF_031143425.1). Lineage (NCBI taxonomy): Eukaryota > Metazoa > Chordata > Amphibia > Caudata > Salamandridae > Pleurodeles > Pleurodeles waltl. The sequence goes on from NC_090444.1 coordinate 451,129,714, forward strand.
GTCTGCTTGCTTAATTTTCACATTTAGCTATGTAGAGATGTAAGACCATGTATACCATACAATGAAGATACAAGCTACGTTTGCATGCAGGGTTATGTTACAGGTACACAGTATCCAGTTTAGGATTACAACCATTACACAACAACACATTAGTACAAGTGTCTGGTCAAACCAAAAATTTTATTCAAGTGTTCAGCACATAGGTTGACATTATGTCTGGATTTTTAGAAACAAGAATGAGTGACTCATATTGAGCAAATGTACATATTTCAAGGTAAAAGACCCACAGACCACAGAAGGAAGGTATATGTCAGACATTGTCCTGTAGAATAGGCAAACATTAAAGTGGTTGATGTAAGCAACTTGAACCTTATTACATACCACACCAAGGTAATTCAACAACATATAATCCAAGATACGGACCGATGGCAGTACAATAGTCCCTGATCACAGGGACATCATATTCCAATTCTCATGCATCTGGTGGTATGACACAAACATTTGTCAGTATTGTGGCACAGGCACAGTGGCCTGCAATGATTAAACACATCTACAGCTATATACAGGTCATACATAAAAGACTGTTTAGCCAAAATGAAGGAAAAATGACATGGTCAAAAGCTAGGAATATATATTTTCAGACCACATGATGACACACATGATGCATCAGGCCCACCACAACACACAAAACAAGTGCAATGTCCACTTCTGTACCCCCACCTAAACACTGTCCAAACTGTCTTGGGACAGGTCTCATACACCCAAACTCTGCGACCTACATTACCTCGAACAATCCATGCCCACTTTGTATGTCAGAACAGCATTACGTACCTGCCAATGTCACAACTCTGAAATACCCACATTGAGATGCCATGCTGAAGGTACCTGTACAAAAAACAGAACAAGGTGTATAGGCATGAAGCCATACCTATGACACAAGTCACATAGCAAGCAATTGGAAAACAAAGTACATTGCAAGGAAACTGACACAAACAAAAGCAACATCATCACGCTGGGGATGTGGCAAAAGCTATCTTTTCATGCAACCTTTGGCTGAATATTGCAAAGTATCAGCTCCGTAGATGTTTCTAAAAAATTCAACTTCACACATTCACACAACTACAGTTCATTGTACAGTCACAGTCATGACATCACATGACATACTTACACTACTGAAAGGTAGCTGTTGATCTTCCAGCAAGTCTGCTCCTTCCTCTTCATCACTGCCATCCTCACTTGGCATTTCAGGAGCCTCACCTGGTGGCACTGCAGGCTCTTGCTCCTCTTGGATGTATGGGATATTCCTCAGCAGTGCCATGGTGCATGCAGCATGCCACAGTGATGTGACACACTTTCCAGGGTGAGTAGAGGAGGGCTTCACCAGTCTGCCCCAGACAGCGAAACACGGCCTTGAGGAGCCCAAAAGTCTACTCCACTGGCCACCTTGTCCTTCCATGGTCCTCATTGAAGCGCACTTTCCCTGGCGTAGTGGGATTCCTCAGCAGCGTCAACAACCATGGAGAGTTTGGATATGCAGAGTCTAGGGCATAAGTGCAACAATGAGTCACTCACTTCACGATTATAGCATCTGACTTGAACACACAGAATCAGGACAGACATGACTTATCAACCAAATATGCCCTCTCAGGGTGCAGTTGTGACATAAGCTGGGGTAGGATGCTGTTCTGCATTATGAAGGAATCATGCGCTGATCCAGGATAAAAGGCACAGACATGTGAGATGTAGAGATCTGCCAAACAGACAACTTGCATGTTCATGGAATGGAATGCTTTCTGTTATGATAGACTTGCTCAGTGGCCTGTGCCATCCATAGCCCTCACCACATGAGGGAGGCAGGGAAAACCATAAAAGTCAGCCTTCACATTGGCTAAATCCTTATGTTGGGGGAACCTAATATAACTGTCAATGTGTTTCAACATTGCTGAGAGGAAATCCTTCAACACCAGACTAAACATAGGTTGGGACATACCAGCAGATAGGGCCATTGTATGTTGCAATGACCCTGTGTTCAGGAACTGCAATACTGACTTAACTTGTAAAATGGGTGATATGCAGGTTGGAAAACTAAAAACTGGCATCAGATCTGACTCCAACTGATGGAATAAGTCTACTACTGTTTGCCTATCCAGGAGGAATAACATTATAACATGCCATTGCTCCATGGTCTGAAGGTCGGGCAGTGGGCGGTAGACAGGAGGCTGTTGAATCCTCCTTCTCCCAGGGTACCTATGTGTGACAAGACATGATTTTGAACATTAGTCACTGTGTCCACTGCAACATGCATGATGTATGCCCACAATATCTCGTGATAAAGCATTGACAACTGGATAGACATGACACACAGTACACATCACTGCTGGCAAGTACACAAGGGTCACATGTGACCCCCCCATGGTTGTCAAACACATGTCCACAACATGGATTTGGATGAAACACAAAGATGTGCTACATAATTGCCCCTCGAAATGCGACTGTATATTTCGACCGCCAAAAAGACTGTCGGCGGTGGTGGACAATGTACCGCCTTCAAATGCCATTTGTGACCTACAACACACTACACTGGTTGTTGTGTAGAAGGATCTACATAAGAATACAGTATAATGATGTTTGTGATGCAACAAAACATATATTGTAGGTGAGACACAGTTCATAAATCCAAACACAGCATTCCAGGCCACCGAAATGGCAGATGCCTGACCTTTTCCACTGGACATTAGGAACCATCCGCAACCACAGGAAGAATTCAGGGCAGTAGGCGGTTGCAAACACGGTGGACACAGCCATAGGCTAACGGTGTTGCTGGTGGAAGTCACGGACCAATGGTTGTGTCCTCCGGTGGTGGAGATGGTGTAAGTGGTGGACATGACCGCCATGTTGTGCACATTCACTCACTTGTCTCCTGACACTACTGCCAGCAACACCTCTACTACCTAAGCTGCTGTGTGCCACCTCTGGGAGCAATCATGCCACGTCAAACAGATGATAGGGCCCCTGATTTCTCTCCAGAGGAGATGGAGAGGCTTGTTGTTGAGGTCCTACCCCCGTATGAACAGCTCTATGGCTCACCAGAGGAGCAGGAAAGAATTTCATAGACACAATTGATTCTGTTCTACTACATCCTTTCCCTCCTCACAGACTACAGTGTGCCCGTATGTTCCAGTTAAACTTCTTGGGTGGCTGTTGTTGCAGTCTGTGTGGCATCAATGGGTTGTACATTGTGCAGATAATGGTGGCCAGTACTATATGTTAAGTTCAGTCACATTATGTTGTTTGATGTTTTTGGGGTTCTAGATGTTCCTTGTGTTGAATGCACATAACTAGGTAAGCATACTTCACTGCCATTCTCTGACATCTCTTTCTTTATGATGGTTGTTAATGTTAGACAACATGTATGTGCATGAAAGTTTGCACCTCCACATTCTGCAGATAGACATGTCACTTGACTCCAGCATTGTGTGTCCTACAGATACCTGAAGGGCCAGTTCCTGTGCAAATGTTGCTTTAGAGGTGTAGTGTAGCCATTTTTAGTGCCATTTTAGTGTAGCGTTGTGCACGTTAGGTTTTCATATTAGGCCTCTGTGCACTTTACCCTAGACACGTTTTTATTTCACCTCGCACTGTTATTTTATAAGAACCAGTTTTACGGTCTTGTTTTATTCTTCTATCGCACTGTTTAGCCTAGTTCAGCTCTGTGTTTGCTAACACTGCATTCTTTCTCACTATGTGCTTCAGTCAAGGCCACAGTCTGGTACATTGCCGGTACACATGGTAGACGTTTACTCTCTGGTGCTCATAGATGATACACATCCTTACGTAGGGACCTCTTCTTAGAACATCTGCGTGCTAGTTATAAAATCACTTTCTGGTCCTAGTAAAGGCAGAGGGAGATTCCGACCAGGAACCTACAACTAGATGCTGACTGCCCCGTTGCAGAAACTGATGCAGCTTACAGGCCTTTGCTCAGGTATGAGGGTTGATTTCCTCCCGGGGAAACCTGAAAGGCAGGCTTAGAGCTTCCCATGCTGTGCTCATAATATAACTTAGAGATAACTTAATATAGTTGCACTATGATAGCCTTATTCTTGTGCTTCACTCTCACCGTTACTATTTTAATCCTACTGTGTTGTTTTGTTCTGGTTATCGCAGCTCATGCCTTACTATATAAAATGCAGTTGTTTTATTAAACCAATCTTTAAAACTTAAACTGCCTTTGTCATTTTTATATGAGACCGTACTATTTATGAGAGCACCGGTTGTGACCTGAGTGACCACGGCTTCCCTGGGAAGTAATAAGATGTCATGCGCTCGGCTGCCCAATTGTCCCTTCCCTACGGGAGATATAAGGCACTGCTAGTTAGCCGGAGCATAACCCGGATTTGGGGTGACAAGGGTCCTTCACCGTGGGTCAGACTTAGTCCCCCACACTGTGAAACGATCTTGCCACTCAAAAATCCAGTAGTCTCATTAGGATAATGCGAGCCTACACGACAGAGGCAAGCGCAAAGTGATATGTGTCCCAGTGCAGCATCCTTCCATTAGTGTTTCTGATGCCCCCATCCCTATTGTGCAGGTATTGTTTGCATAGTAAGTTTTGGATATTTGCTCTCTGACTATTGCGCATCCCATTGTCTTTCCATTGTGTTGCAATGTGGATGATGTGTAGATCCATACCAGGGATGTTTAATGGGAGTGGTGTTTGTGTTCCATGTCTCATCCATACGATGTGTGTTGAATCTGACGACAGTCTATGGCATGTGTGCAATGTGAGGGTGTCAGTTGTATTGGTAGATGTGATGTTGTTGTGTTGTTGCTTTTGTGCGACACAATGTTGTGTTCACTTGAGTGTCCCTGTCCCTTAGATGTGCAGATGTGTGTTTTTGTGTAGTGTTGCAGTGCAGTGTGAGTGACCTGCCCAAAGGGGACGTTTATTGGCTGTGGATATGTCCTTCTTTGTGAATGACTCCGACTGTGTACACAATGACAAGTGTACTTGGTGCCCGTAGCATGACCCTCATGTCATGTGGACGAGAGTGCGATGATCTGTTGTTGAGTGTAGTGGCACAGGTAGGTGTACTTATGATCAGTTGCATCCACAGCAGTATGAATTTTGTCCACCTTCGATGAGCAGCAACAGTGACAGGACGTGTGATGGGCTCTATGGTGGTACAGGACATGTATCGCTGCCTGCAAGTGAGTTGCTCACATTATACTCTCCATTTTCACCTGCTGAGATGTGGTGGTTGGATTGCACAGTGACATTGGCAGTATGCAACCTGCATAATATGTCTAGCGGAAACACTGTCTCTGCTGGACTGTTTGTGCTGCCTCGTCACCTCAGCAGTCTATGCTTCCTGGTGGTGCCAGCAGGACCGTGGTGGTCTTTGCTCCATTTGCCCACACGACTCATAATACAGTGTTCCAACTGCCAAGCCAATGGCAGTCAGACCACCACCACCTCAATGGCAGTGGACTGACCGCCAAACTTGTAATGAGGCCCTAATGTAATACTCACCAGTGTTTTCTTTACCAGGGTTGTGGTAAATAAAATGTAGTCTTAAGGGCTTCCTAACCTGGCAAATTAAAGGACTGATAAGTAAGTGGGAAGAATATGTCACCAATGTGACAAGGGATACCTGGAACTGTGTCAGCTTTGTGTAGAGTCTCATTTAGCATCTCATTGATTGTCCTATATGGACTCCACTTAACATGGGGGAAGAAGTAGACTGGAGATAATTTTGTCATCTGTATTACATTGTTTAGGGTTCTAGATGTGTGCTCATGGGTTGATGGCCTGTGTGAGACCGCAGAGAGCCCGGAGGTGCTCTAAAGGCAGGTGCCTTTCCGTGGGAGTCAGCGAGACTGACAGAAGATACCATGTGAGAACAATTCTACCGTAGGAGAATGTTTGGTGAAGAGGGATTAATGGAGAGATCTGTATCACTGGCATCATTTGACCTTGTGTTGAAGTGTTAAGGAGTTTGAGTAATACGAGGTCCATAGGAATTAAATAGTGAGAGAAAATTGATATTTGGAGTGAGGTGGGTGGTGAGATCATGACAAAGGGTATCAAGAGGTACAATGAAAAGGGTCAAGCTGGTGAGCGGGAAGCTGAGTAGATCATATGTACATCAGTTTGCAAATGAGTATGGGCTGTAGGAGCTATATTCATTTATTGTGCTAGAAGATTGTGGGGTGACATAACTGAGGTAGTTTGTGAAATCTTTTCTTTGTTTCATTAGTAGACGAAGGCCATCATTTACAGAAATTTTGTAAATGGTAATGTCTGTGTGAAAAAGGTTTGATGTGAGGAAATGCTGATCATGTGAAGGCCAGCATGTCTATTTTATACTTTGTTGCTTCAGATATGTTTGAAGTTAATGATGGTACAAGCCTTTGGGCCTTATTATGACCTTGATGGAGGGGTTTCCTTTCGGATATACCTTCCACCATATTACGATCTCCATTGAATATAATGGGATCGTAATACGGCGGATGGAATGTCTGCCACATTTGTGATGGAGGAAAACCCCTCCGTCTAGGCCGTAATAAGGCCATTTTATCTTTCACTCATTCCCTTTCTATGAATATCCATTTGGTATTAGCATCAAGGTGTGATACCGAATATTGTACTTGAGGTAGGTTCCATCTCTTCAATTGTAGGAAACCAAAATCTCTTGTCGAAGAAGGATGTTTACTCTGATCTATACTTCTTTGAATTGAAAACATTACAATACATGTTCTGAATATATGTCAATACCTTACACTGGAGCAACCTTTCTCTTTATTTGCATCTATATTTCTTCTTTTCATTTTCAGTTCTTAAGTTAGTGTTACATCTTGCATATTCCCAGGGGTATAATATAGATATACAAGACAAATCTGTAAGAAAAGTTGGGTTGAGTGGCAAACAACAAAATGTGTGTTTATTAAATCTATTTTAAGATCTTTTTAGCCTCAAATGAAATGCTCTAAGAGAGATTTAAATGAATAAGAGAGATGTTTGCTATATTAGTTTGCAGCCAGCAAGCAGGTAAAACCTAGCATCAATGATGGCAAGCAACACTGTAAATCACTGCTTTTTGTGGTATTAATTAGTCATTTACTTACTTCACTGCAATTAAAGAAAGAGGTATGGTTATTATCTGCCACAAAAGAATTATGGAATACACTATCTCATACTTTGTGCATAGTAAAAACAGGAAATGAAGAGGGATAGAGAAAGCACTCCAGCTTTGAGGATTCCCAAGAGGAGAACATACTCACTTGTTTCTATTCAGCTATCTCTCTCCAGATCAACTCTAAACATATTACAAGTCCTGCTTCACAGCTGGTCCACTAAGTATGTTGTAACAGTGTGTCACCATATGATAAAGGAGCATAATATGAATGCCATACCAGACCTGCACTGCATGGTAGAACTAGAACAACTGAAAGGCTGTGGCAAAGCATTAATTGTAGATGCACCTGTGGCTGCTTCAGGCCTTGCTGGAGCTAATCATGGTATGGCTTTAGGAATTTCTTCACAAATCCTTTTTCAGCTTTTAAGCATCAGTCTTTTTCATTTTTTGGTGCTGTACATGCAGAAGAGCTCACAATCTAGAGATTTGGGGCCCTATTTTAAAGGGGTGGGTATCTTTAGTGCATTCTTTCCCTACCTGATTACATTACATTGTGTCTAAGATTAGAAGCCAGACTTACCATCCTCAGCTTCATCTTCTACCTGAGAGAAGCATTGCAGCACCTTGTAGCATATCCAACTGTTTATCAGCACTGCTAGCATAGTGAGGTTGCAGAATGACAGCTCTTTGTGATGCACATCATCTTGGGAGCTAAGGCTCCCTTCTCAGTCCGGGCATTCACTGTGGGAGAAGGACTCCATTGTGGCTCAGTGACATCTGCCCTTGCGCATCTGGCATGTACATGTAGTGCAGAAGAATGTAGTACTGATAATTCCATTCAAGATGGAAATATCTTTATAGATCAGCAATAGGAGAAATATCACTATATCCTCAAAGGGACAGACACACTAGCTTGATAAACCAATCATTGTCCACAGCATTATCATCAGTGTCAATTACATCACTCATAGAAACATTTTCTTAAAAGATAAAAGCCTGGTACAGCACAGAGAGAACCACAGATTAAGCCAAATGGATTCTTAAAACCATATCAACCTTTAAGACCCCAGAAGTGAGGGAAATCATTGATAGAAAACATGTGTGGTTATTCACAGAACCATACAAGAAACGTGTTTTGGTCTAACAATCAATGTTTGAGATTTTAAATGAAAGGTAACTAATAGAAGTTGGATCCCTTAAGGCATACACAAAGGTGATGAGTACATTTAGGCCTAGCAATGTAGAAAACAAAAAGTTATTCAGATTCTAGAGGTAAGTAACACTAGCTGAAGGAAGAGTAGGAAGGTGTAGTCGATACACTGACCACTATAGACATTGGACCATAAGAGGCTGTATGAAAATGTTCAGACTATGCATTTCAAAATGGCGAAACTCCAGGAGTTTATTCCTATGCTATCACAAAGGTTTTTCACACTGAAGAACTGGGCTTGGGGGAACCTGCAGGAAGTGGCATCATCACTGAATCCGGCTTGCAGTGGAAGGCAACCAATTCCAAATTAGTGCTGGTCCATTTTGAAATGAAGATTTGCCTTGAGGTGCTTACAAACATCCTGCCTACAGCAGTGTCATAGAAGCAACAAGAAAGTAACACTACTCATCAATGTACCACTTATCAATGCCTGGATTAGCTGCTTCACAAAAATGCAAACTCCTAAATAATCCAGAGTAGAGTGTTTTTACCATGGCATTGCTATTCAAACTTACAAGCAAATGCCATTTCTTTTACATGCCCAGGAAATACCAGTTTCTTTGTGGTTGAGAGCAAAAGGAGAGAAGGTGATCTGTTTTTTAGTGGTCTCATTGGTCATGTGGTATTTCAAGCTTCCAGTATTAAATTCTCATTGGGCATTAACAATATAAAAATCTTTGAGAACTTATTCTATGTCTATTCTTCATGTGGAGTCTTTGTAATTGCAAATACAAACAGTTACACACAGCAGATCCAATGCAAGAGTGCCCTTTGAATCAGTTGTATAAGTAGTCCTGATAATAAATTCTAATTAATTAGAGTAGAAAGCAGTCCTGGGACCACATTCAGTACAGGAAATCTAGTTCTTGGCAGATACAGACCAGTCTTTAAACTGTGATGAATTAGCAACATTATCCAAAGACTTTCATGTATTTAAAAACACTGATCATGATTATTAGGGGCATCATAGTGGCTGCAGCCAACATCAATTAGTTGGCGCCTCCATGGTAATGATAGTGATGGAGATGTAAATCCAGCCTGGGGCCTGAGAAATAACCAACCTTCATTTTTGAAAATACATAGCTGTTAGACCTGACAGCCTCAGGGTGCTCACCCCTAACTTTTTGCCTGCCCCACTCCATTTTTTGACACTGTTCTTACTGGTTTTAGGACTCTTCACTATTTACCATTGCTAACCAGTGCTAAAGTGCATATGCTCTCTCCCTTAAAACATGATAACATTGGTTCATACCCAATTAGCATATTTGATCAACTTGTAAGTCCCTAGTAAAATGCACTAAATGTGCCCAGGACCTCTAGATTGAATGCTACTAGTGGGCCTACAGCACTGATTGTATCACCCATACAAGTAGCCCCTTAACCATGTCTAAGGCCTGCCATTGCAAGGCCTCTGTGTGCAGTTTCACTGCCACTTGGACTTGGCATTTAAAAGTGCTTGCCAAGCCTTAATAGTAGGCCCTAGGTAACCCATAGGGCAGGGTGCTATGTAGGTAAAATGCAGAACATGTACATGTGTGTTTTATACGTCCTGGTAGTGGAACACTCCTAAATTTGTTTTCCATTGCTGTGAGTCCTGCTCCTTTCATAGGCTAACATTAGGGGTATCCTCATATACTGTTTGAGTGGTAGATTCTGACCAGAAAGGGGTAGAAAGGTCATATTTAGTGTGGCCAGCCTGCTAACACAAACCCCTGCTGAAAGTGAGCATTTCTCTACACTTAAAATTCTTCTCTGCCATACAGCCTGTCTCCAATTCACATCTGGGATGGGCTGGTTGACAGCTCCCTTGTGCATTTCACCCAGACAACAACAAACACAGGATGCTCAGTCACACCAGCACACATTTGCATACTGAGTGGGTCCTCCTGGGCTGGAAGGGTGGAGGGCCTGACACTTACATCTCAAAGGACAGTAGCCTGCCCTCACACAGTGGACTGCCAAATCTTGATCCTAGCAACTCAGACACTTCCTGGGACAAACACTCTGAACCAGATCTTGCAACTTGCCAAGAGGAGCTGACTGGCTGCCCAAAGAACTCCCCTGGACTGCTTTGCTGTGAAGGACTGATGCCTTGCTGTTGCCCTGCTGTGTTGCTGTCCTCTGGCTCGGTTGAGAAATGCTATCCAAGGGCTTGGATTGAGCTTGTTTTTTGTTCCTGAACTCTCAGGGCCAAAAAGACTTCATCTCCTCAAAGGAACTCCTTGTGCAGCGAAAATCGATGCACAGCCTGCTGGAGTCGGCTCACAGCCTGCCCAGCGGTGAAAGAATCACCGCATCACCCACCCGGAATGATGCAGCCCAGCTCCCCGACTGGAGATCGATGCAGCACCATGGTTGCGACTGGAACTGTGATGCACAGCCCACCGGATTAACGCATTGCCAAGCTGGAACTATGCAGCCCGACTTCCTGCATGAGGAATCGACACAGAGCCTGCAGTGTGACATAATCTCTGACACATCGCCCACCAGATCAATGGAGCACCTGTGACTTCGTCCTGCATGCCTAGAATTTCCAAATATTGTCCCTGGGTGTCAAAAGACTCCCCATCGCAGTGAGTATTAAAGTCTGCATGCTGGAATTTGACACAAAGCCCTTGCTGCGTGGAAAAAAATCAATGCATCGTCTGTGCACGTCTGGAACTCTGACACACCTTCCTTTTTCCACGCATCTCCTCCTCTGCGGTCTTCAAGCATGTAATTTTGATGCATACCAGGTACTTTGTGCACACAAGATATACTTGTCGATTTTTAAAGACTTAAGACTCTTCTTATCATTGCAAAAGTGATATTTCCACTTGTACTTTTCCAATCTTGATCGTTTTGACCTTAATCTACTCAGATAAATATCTTATATTTCTCTAAAACTTTGTGGTGTATTTTTGTGGTGTTTTCACTGTGTCATTGTTTGATTTATAACACAAATACTTTACACATTGCCTTCTAACTTAAGCCTGGCTGCTCAGTGCCAAGCTACCAGAGGGTGGACACAGGATAATTTGGATTGTGTGACTTACCCTGACTAGGATTGTGGTCCCTACTTGGACAAGGGTGTATACCTCTGTCAGCTAGAGACCCCCTTTCTAACATTTGTGGCAGCGGAGAGATTTGAACCAACACCGCTGAAAAGACTGGAGAGTCTGAACTAGCCAAGCTGGAGTCATAAATTGTCAGCCAGCTGAAAGGGTTCTGCAAGGGGATGGGAGTACCTACCCAGTGTGCCTCCAGGAACGAGGAGTACCAAAAGGCGCTGAGGCCCTGGGCAGAAGCCCGTTCACTAAAGGATGTTGAGGTGGAGGAGCCAGAGGATGGCCCCTCAGGGGATTTGCCACTAGCAGTGGGGGAAGTTACCCCTGGGATTGTGCCCTCTGCTAAACCAGGGAGCAGTGTCTCTAGTCATGGCCTCATCACAGAGGAAAGGAGGGAGTAGAGAGAATTATTACTGCAAGTGGCAAGGTTAAACATGGAGGCAGAGAGAGGAAAGGAAAGCTCAGAGAGAGGCAGAGGCAGAGGGGAGCTGAGGCTGTAGCTGAGAGAGCTTTGGCTGAAAAGAAACTTCTTCTGGCTCACAAACTGAGTCTCAAAGAGCTGGACCTCAAGTCTAGACAGTCTGAGTCCAGCAGTAATGGTGGCAGCATACACGCAGGAGCTGCTGGAGACATAAAGGTTTATATGCCCAAAGATGTTTTGACAAGTTATGTGGTGGTAAAGGACATTAACAAATGGTTTGATGCTTATGAAGTTGCACTAAGAGCCCATGGGGTTTCTGAAAAGAAATGGGGAACAGGTCGCTGGAAACATGTTCCCATCATTGGGAGGGACACTCTCCTCACATTACCATCAGAGGACCGTAACATATGCCCACTCATGAAAGCCATTTTAATTGCCAAGTTTGGGCTGACCCCTGAGAGACACTGTCAGAGGTTCAGGGACAGCACCAAACTCTCCACACAAACTTGGGTATGCTTTTTTGATTATCCCAGTAAGGCACTGAATGGATTGGTGCGGGCAGTAAAGTAAATGATTATGTAGGGTTGTATAATTTGATCCTGAGGGAGCATATGCTCAGTGTTTGCTTTATAGAGTAGCGCCAGCACCTAGTTGACAGTAAGCTGACTGATCCTAGGAAGCTTGCTGAGGAGGCGGACCTCTGGTTTAGCACCAGAATGTCAAAAAAGGTATCTGGGAGAGACACCCACAAAAGTGGTCAGGGTTCCCATCAGAAGAAAGAGGGGGGAAAAAAAACTTAAACATAAGGAGTTCTCAAAAGGCCCCCAAAATAATTCTCGGGGGGTGGTGGTAACCAGTCCCAACCTGATTCTGTGAAGAAGCCAGGGTTCTTTGACACAAAGAAAGGGAAGTTTGTACCCAAATGCTTAGAGTGCCCCAAATTTGGTCACTTCAAGGGTGACTCCAAGTGCCCACCGAAGGCACAGCCCTCCCCCCCCCAGTGGAGGGTCGATACCTGGGCTGGCTAGCGTAGCTTTCAGGGAGGAGATAGTCCCAGATAGCATCTCTGATACTATAAAAGTAGCTGTGAGTCCTGCCATGCCTGTAGATTGTCTGTTAGGCAACAACCTTGTGCACACTACCTGGAAGGAGGTGGAGCTCAGGTCTCAACTAGAGATGTCAGGTTTGCCTGAGTGGGTCTGCATGACCACAAGGTCCCTTGCTTCCTGTGAAGGGAGTCAAGGGCGTCTGGAGCCAGGAACAATGGCCGAGACAGCTGCAAAGAAGAGGGGCAAGGGATGCAGGAAACCGGCCGCAGAAGTTCCCACAGTTGTTGATGGGGCCCAGAGAAAAAAGCCCTTGAGGTTACTGGGGAGGACATTGCTGTCCTGGGTAACCGGCCTGAGCTTGCTGGCCGGCAAGTTGAGGGTGGGCCAACCAGGGAGGAATTCTGCAAAGCGCAGAAAGGGTGCCCCACTCTTGAGGGTTTGAGGTGATAGCCCGCAGCCCAGGCAGCAGAGGAAGCCTCTGGCAATCACCATATCTATTGGGAGAATTATCTCCTTTACAGTGACCCCAAGGTCCCGGAAGCTGGAACAGCACGTGTGCTGTTGGTCCTCCAGTGCTAGCGGGTCTTCCTACTAGGTTTGGCTCATGACATCCCCCAGCAGGACATTTGGGGCAAGACAAGACCTTTGTCAGGCTTGTCACCAACTTTTAATGGCCCTGAATGCAGATGGCTTCAGATGCTTTCTGTAGGTCCTTCCCAACCTGCCAGGCTAGTGGGAAGACAGGAAAAAGGCTCAAGGCCCCCCTGGTCCCACTCTTCGTCATTGGCACCCCCCGTGAAAAGGGTGGGCATCGATGTCATTGGTCCCTTGGACTCCAAAACTGCCCCAAGGAAAAGGTTTATCCTGGTTTTGGTGGACCATGCCACCCGCTATCCAGAGGCGATCCTTCTAAGGACAGTGACTGCACCAGTGGTGACCAGAGCTCTAATGGGGATATTTACCCGTGTGGGATTCCCAAAGGAGATTGTGTCTCACAGAGGTACAAACTTCATGTATGAGTACATGAAGTCCATGTGGGATGTGTGTGGGGTGACCTACCAGTTCACCACCCCTTACCATCCTTAATCCAACGGGCTTGTGGAAAGGTTCAAGATGACCCTAAAAGGCATGATCACAGGCCTACCTTAGGCCATGAGGCGTAAGTGGGACGTCCTCTTGCCTTGCCTTCTCTTTGCTTATAGAGAGGTGCCCCAGAAAGGGGAAGGGTTCAGCCCCTTTGAACTTCTCTATGGGTACAATGTCAGGGGACCCCTAAGCATGGTGAAAGCGGGGTGGGAGGAAGCTCCCAGGAAACCTCCCCAGGATGTGGTCAGTTACATGCTGCCCTCTGCAAACCAGATGCAACTCTTCTGGAAACCGGCCAAGAGCAACCTTGAGGACAGTCAAGTGGTGATGAAGCAATGGTATGACCAGAAGGCCATCCTGGTAGAATTCTCACCTGGAGGCAAAGTATGTGCAATGGAACCAATAGAGCCTAGAGCTCTCTAAGACCTCTGGACTGGCCCCTTCGAAATCAAGGAGAAGAAGGGGGAGGCTACTTACTTAGTGGACCTCAAGCCCCCAAGAAACCCCCTAAGGGTGCTCCATCAGAACAGACTGAAGCCTCATTTTGAGAGGTCTGAAGTCAGCATGCTTCTGGTGACAGATGAAGATATCGAAGAGGAGAGTGTGCCTCTCCCCGACCTCTACTCTGCCAAGGAAGGTGACGGGTCAGTGGCGGGTGTCAATCTCTCTAACTCCATGACCCTAGATCAGAGAGGAGACTGCTACCAGTTATTGGAACAGTTATCTTCTCTGTTTTCCCTCACCCCTGGACTCACACACTTGTGTGTCTATGATATTGACAGAGGAGACAGTCCCCCATAAAGAATAACATTTACAGAGTGTCAGATAAGGTGAGGTCCAGAATCAAGGAGGAAAATGCCAAGATGCTGGCTCTTAGGATTGTTGAGAAGTCCAGCAGTCCCTGGCCCAGCCCAGTGGTGTTGGTTTCCAAGGCTGCCGCTCCCAGTGCCAAGCCAGAGCTAAGGTTCTGCATGGACTACCGCGGTCTCAACTCTGTTACAAAGAAGATGCTCAACCCATCCCCAGAGCTGATGAGCTCATAGACAGGCTAGGTGCAGCCAAGTTCCTTAGCATCTTTGACCCAGCGTCAGGGTACTGGCAGATCACCTTGACTGAGGGAGCAAAAGAGAGATCTGCTTTTTCTTCTCCAGAGGGTCATTATCAGTTCAGAATAATGCACTTTGGACTGAAAAATGTCCCTGCTACTTTCCAACGTTGGTTAACGGGGTCCTAGTTGGCAAGTATGCCTTCTGCGCAGCCTACCTAGACGACATCGCCATCTACAGTTCCCGCTGGAAGGAACACCTGCTCCACCTCAAGGAGGTACTTCAGGCCCTGCAACAGGCAGGCCTGACCATCAAGGCCAGTAAGTGCCAGATTGGGCAGGGTTCCGTGGTGTACTTGGGGCACCTAGTAGGTGGTGGCAGGGTACAGCCCCTCTAGGTCAAGAATGAAACAATCAAGGCCAGGCAACCACCTAGAACCCAGACAGAGATGAGAGCCTTCCTTGATCTCACTGGATATTACCGAAGATTTATTAAGGGCTATGGCACCATAGTGCCCCCCTTACCAGAACTCACATCCAAAAAAGCGACATAGGTTGGTGAATTGGACAGAGACTTGCCAGAAAGCCTTTGATTTCCTGAAGGAAGCCATGTGCACAGCACCTGTGCTCAAGGCCCCTCACTACTCCAAAGAATTCATTGTGCAGACAGACACTTCAGAGCATGGCATGGGGCAGTCCTAGCACAGCTGAATGAGGAAGGCCTAGACCAACCAGTGGACTTTATTAGCAAAAGACTGTTACCACTGAAACAGAAGTGGAGTGCTATTGAAAGAGAAGCATTTGCAGTGGTATGGGCACTGAAGAAGCTGAGACCATACCTGTTTGGGACTCACTTCTGGGTTCAGGCAGACCACAGGCCCCTCATATGGCTCATGAAGATGAGGGGTCAAAATCCTAAACTCTTGTGGAGGTCCATTTCTATACAGGGGATGGACTTTACGGTGGAGCATCACCCGGTGACTGACCACGCCAGTGCTGAAGGTCTCTCCAGATACCTCCGCCTTAGCGATAGGAGCTCCCAAGGGTTTGGGTAGCTCTCCCCACTTTCAGCTGGGGGGAACACATGTTAGACCTGACAGCCTTAGGGTGGTCACCCCCAACTTTTTGCCTGCCTCCCTCCACTTTGTTTTCACGGTTTTTGCTGGTTTTAGGACTCTGCACACTTTACCACTGCTTATCAGTGCTAAATTACATATGTTCTCTCCCTTAAAACATGATATCATTGGTTCATACCCAATTGGCATATTTGATTTACTTGTAAGTCCCTAGTAAAGTGCACTACATGTGCCCAGGGTCTCTTGATTGAATGCTACTAGGGTGCCTGCAACACTGATTGTGCCACCCACAAAAGTAGATCCTTAACCATGTCCCAGGCCTGCCATTGCAAGGTCTGTGTGTGCAGTTTCACTGCCACTTCGACTTGGCATTCAAAAGTACTTGCTAAGCCTTAAACTCCCCTTTTCCTATATATAAGTCACCCGTAAGGTAGGCCCCAGGTAACCCATAGGGTAGAGTGCTATAGAGGTAAAAGGAAGGATATGTACCTGTGTGTTTTATATGTCCTGGTAGTGGAAAACTCCTACATTTGTTTTCCGCTGCTATGAGGCCTGCTCCTTTCATAGGCTAACATTAGGGTTACCCTCATATACTGTTTGAGTAGTAGATTCTGATCAGAAAGGGGTAAACATGTCATGTTTAGTATGATCAGAATGGTAATACAACATCCTGCTGACTTGTGAGGTTAGATTTATATTACTATTTTAGAAATGCCACTTTTAGAAAGTGAGCATCTCTCTACACTTAAAATCCTTCTGTGCCTTACAGCTTGTCTCCAATCCATGTCTCTGCTGGTTGACAGATCCCTTGTGCATTTTTAACCCAGACAACCACAAACACAGGATGCTCAGTTACACCTGCACACATTAGCATACTGAATGGGTCCTCCTGGGCTGGAAGGGTGGAGGGCCTGACACTTATATTTCAAAGTACAGTAGCCTGCCCTCACACAATGGACTGCCAAACCCCATTCTGGGACCCTGGCAGACAGGGTTGTACTGAAAGGGGACCTTGTGCACTTCAAAACCACTCTTTGAAGTCTCCCCCACTTCAAAGGCACTTTTGGGTATATAAACTGGATCCCTGACCCTGTCAACTTAGACACTTCCTGGGACAGGCACTCTGAACCAGATCCTGCAACCTGCCAAGAGGAACTGTCTGGCTGCCCAAAAGACTCACCTGGACTGCTTTGCTGTGAAGGACTGCTGCCTTGCTGTTGCCCTACTGCCTTGATGGCCTCCAGCTCTGCTGAGAAGTGCTCTCCAAGGGCTTTGATTGAGCTTGCCTCCTGTTCCTGAGGTCTCAGGGCCAAAAAGACTTCATTTCCTCAATGGAACTCCATATGCAGCGAAAATCGAAGCACAGCCTGCCGGAATCAACGCACAGCCTGCTTAGCAGTGAAAGAATCATCGCTGACTGGAATTACACAGCCCAGCTCCGTGAGTGGAGATTGAAACAGCGCCAGCGTTGCCACTGGAACTTCGACGCACAGCCCACCGGATCTACCCATTGCAGAGCCAGAAGTACACAGCCCCAGCTCTGAGCATGTTCTCTCCAGCCCAGCAACTCCCACTCTCTGCTCATCACGCCACGGCCCCTCACCTTTACCAGAAAACGATAATAAACTCAGTTTACTATTGTTCTCTGGTAAAGATTTTGCAGCTGCCACTGCTGGCGGGAGAGCAACTCCCATCCAGCCGCCCCTGGGTACTTTAGGGAATGGTGCTCAGAAAAACAGGCTGCACTCTAATACTACTAAAATTCCAGCACTAATCTATTTTAAATGATAAGCTTGTGACTGAGCAGTATAGCTAAAACACAGGAAAACATGTTGGTTCTGTATTATGCTGTTCCATTGTTATTGTGTAAACCATAAAGTTCTTGGCTAATATTTTTATCTGCTTACAAAAGCATTCCTCTTAATAATTGCAAGAGCTCTATTTTGCCCTTCTGCACCATGGCACACATTCTTGCCTTGCAGCTTTATCAATAGAAGAGAAGACTTGTGCAGAAAGAGGCAAACGAGGTCATTTTTCCATCGAGGCAAGTTCTGCCGAATCAATGCCTCCCGTATAAATTGTGGTATAAAACCATATTATTTTTCTATCCCAAAACAGTACAGCCAGAGAGCTCTCCCCTCAGACAGTTGCTCTTCCTCTCCCGTCACCCTGTTTTTCTGATTTTGTTAAAAAAGTTAGCTTTGCTTGCCAACTCACAGTTTTCAAGAGATCCCAATTTAGAAAAGAGTGAAAGATGCCTCAAGAATTCCTGCCCGTGCATTTATTCCGCGGTCTTTTTCAGAGGAGAACGTTATTTGGAATTGAAAAAGCTGTACAAAAGCCACATTTCAGAAATAAGTCTTCTGAGAACTGCGGGCTTCGTTTCAGGAGCATACACTCGCCTAAACCTGAGATCACTCTCCCAACCAATGACTCAATAATTCTTCCCCAGAGGACAGTTAATAGGGATGTGTTTTTAAGCTCCCAAAAGAAACACATTCCCCCTTTGATGTTCTTGTATTGGATATTGATTAGCTAATATAATTATGTGGAGATACAACGCCTTTTTAACACAGTTGCTGGCCCGAAAATAGAGCGAATGCGACGCTGCAATAAGAGCTTTTCGGCGGAACATTCACTAACAAACAAAAGGAGAGAGCTTGAATTATTTCAATGAACAGCAGCACTGTATAATGGGGACCATGTTCGAAAATAAAGGAAATAGACAGAGAAGTATAACAAATGTTATATATGAAAGGTTTGATGAAACTGCCTGAAGCAACAGAAACGTTATTTGGGTGATTAGCTAAATATAGTTATCATTAACGTCAATTCACCAAAATGCCAGGGTAGTGGAAGTGACGTCGCACACCCATCACGCGCACTTTGTTCTTTCATTTCTCTCTCACACACGTGCTTACACACACACATACACGAACATCTACACATACTCTCTCATGGAAACACTCACCCACCTGCAACCACGCACACAACATACATTTAAAAGCATTTTGTTTTTAAAATAGGAGTTGCCACTGTGTTCAAGACACTTACTTTGTCACCTCTGGGGCCGGGAGTCGCAAGGGGCAAGCCAGGGGTCGTAGCTGGGAGCCCTGGTGACAACCAAATTACGTCCAGGAGTTACTTTCTTAGGCCATGGTTAATTCAGACAAGATTATCAACTACAGTAATGTTAAAACAAGCATTTGTAATGCAATAGTTCTCGTATTAGTGAGAGAGCTGTTGGCGCTGTAAATTACAATCCTTTACCTTTGTGTTTTGGTTTGGAGTGTAGTGGATGTATGAACAGAGACACACCTGCAGCACTGTCTACCAGACTTAGAATGGGGGAGTTACTGATGGGAACAGAGAAGCAGCTGCAATACTGGGGACTAAGAATGAAGAATTACCACTGGGACAAGAGAAGCAGCTAGCAGCACTGTCAAGAGGACTTAGAATGAGGAATGACCGAGGGCACCAGAGAAATAGCTTGTAACATTGTCTAGAGGACTTAGAATGATAATTACCAATGGGACCAAAGAACAATCTAGCAGCACTTCCTAGAGGACTAAGAATGAGGAATTACCACTGTGATCAAAGAAGCAGCTAGCAGCACTGTCTGGAGGGCTTAGAATGAGAAATTACCACTGGGTCCAGAGAAGCAGCTGCAAAATTGTCTACAGGACTAAGAATGAGTAATTACCACTGTGACCAAAGAAGCAGCTAGCAGCACTATCAAGGGTATCTAGAATTAGGAATTACCACTGGGACCAGAGAAGCAGCTAGCAGCACTGTGTAGAGGACTTAGAATGAGGAATTACGGACGAGACCAGAGGACCAGCTTGCAGCATTGTCTACAGGACTAAGAATGAGGAATTACTGAGGGGACCAAAAACGTCTAGTGGACGTAGATTGAGAAATTACCACTGGGACCAGAAAAGCAGCTAGCAGCACTGCCTAGAGGACTTAGAATGAGGAATTGCCACTGGGACCAGAGAAGCAGCTAGAAGCACTGTCTAGAGGACTTAGAATGAGGAATTACTGACTGGGCTAGAGAAGCAGCTAGCAGCACTACATAGAGAACTTAGAATGAGTAAATACCGATGAGCCAGAGAAGCAGATTGCAGCATTGTGTAGTGGACTTAGAATGAGGAATTAGCGACAGGACCAGAGAAGCAGCTTGCAGCACTTCCTGGATGACAAAGAATGAGTAATTACCACTTGGACCAGAGAAGCAGCTGCAACACTGTCTATAGGACTTAGAATAAAGAATGACCACTGGGACCAGAGAAGCAGCTGCAGCAAGGTCTGCAGGACTTAGCGCCTGATTACAGCCTTGGTGGATGGGATACTCCATCACAAACACAAGGTCGTAATCAAGCCCTACGAATGAGGAATTACCACTGGGACCAGAGAAGCAGCTAGCAGCGCTTGCTAGAGGACTTTGAATGGGGAATTACCACAGGGCCCAGAGAAGCAACTAGCAGCACTACCCGTAGGATTAAGAATGAGGGTTTGCCACTGGGACCAGAGAAGTAGCTGCAGCACAATTTAGAGGACTTTAGAATGAGGAAGACTGAAAGTGGATGAGTGCTTGTCTCCTGGAAGGTCCAAAACACACACATGTTTTCTAAAACTGCAGTGGGGGGAAAAGTGGCTTGGAAAATATCAGTTAAGTACACCCAAGCATTTACATTTGCCTACATGCACAGGGTCAAGTGTCACCAGACTGCTGACTCCTTACGAAAGTATACTTTCTGTTTTATTTATGTGAGTGCTTGTTTGTAAAGTTTGATAGGTGCAGCCAAGAGTAGGGCAATTTGACTTTTGTGTGAGTCTAAATTTAAAACCACAACTGCAATGAGTGGTTTAAAGGTACAAAGTCCATCTAATTACAAGGATTCCTTCACTTTGAGAGGCCCATTCTGAAAACTGTCCCAAAGTAGAAAGAAGTTCCTAATTATAAAAATCAAGAAATCCCAAACCTCACTTTTTCCAATCCTTTTTAGTATTTCTCATGAAAGTTTAGGGTGTGTCCATAACCTAATAGGAACTCGCCAGGCATCTTACATGCTGGCTTTAATTAATTTTTTTGCCATAATAGTAAAGATACTAAGAAGACAAGATGTCAAGTAATTGCATTGCTGAATTTGAAACCACAAGAATTAAAAGATATTGTAGTACTATCTATTTGCAAACCAGTCTGTGCAAATGGCCCACTAACTAGTTTGTAAACCAGTATGAAATTGGAGATGCAACCAATGTACAAATTTCCCATACACGGGTGGGCAGAAATGCCAGCTGCCTAATATATATTATTTAACCAGGCTGCTATCCTTTAAGATTGGATACAGATGGAGTGATGGTGGCTTGCAAAGGAAAGCAGACCTACATCCCTCAGTTCCCAAGTCAGAAACATATTTCAGTTGTATTCAAAGAAGAGTGTGTGCCATAAAGGGGGGAAATGCTGCTTTAAAAAATAAAACGTTCCCCTGACCAATATCTGCTCCCCCCAAGGCAACCCAACATGATTCACAAAGGGAAGCTCTCCCTTGGGGACTTTTTGGGCTCACAAAATAGGTTTAGTACATTGTGAAACCTTCTTTTGCAGTTGAAATTGCTGTGATTTTGTGGACTATAGGGCTTGGGACTACACGAATGTTTCGCTAGTCTTGTGATTCCCAAGTTCGACTTTTGCTCCCTCTCTGTGGTTCAGTTTTTTTATCTACCTTACATCCAGACACTCACAAACAGGTTGAATAATAACTAACCTAATTGTTGCGATGCTCGACACCTCCACAGAAATACCGCAATGGCAAACAGCCATGTTCAGGAGACTTAGACATACTCCAGCGGCAGTAGGGTGGATTTTTCTTTAGACTGCAAAGTTTGTGTAGATTTTTGAAAATACATGCAACACAATAGAACAACAATGCGGTATCTGTTGAATTCATGAAGAGATTGCATAGAGGAAACATTGAGACAAGCGCCACGAAATGAAAAGGTGCTGGTATATGACTTTTTCAGTAAAAGAAAGAGCTGTCGGTGTTAAAGTCCCAGCCCCAGATAAGAACAACCGCCGATCAAGATTTCACCTCTTTCCGCTGCACTTTGAAAAGGACACATTGCAATACATTTAGGAAGCTGGAAAGGAAAAGGTTGCTCGGCTTTTTCTGGCCCAGCGGCATCACAATAGCCTAAAATCCCCAAGGCTGATATTCCAGCCCAACGCACAGGTTTTGTGCGAACTTTGCCGCAGACCAGGGATTATGCACACACGGTAAACCAAGGGAACGCAAGCCCTGATTTCATTCATAGCTTTTCCGCTTCATAATGCCAAGGCTTTCAGCCACCATTGCCTCACGAGTGGGTGGATTTCCTGCACAAACGGCTCATTTAATCTGCATCCCTGAGCCAAATGCAGGATGTAAACATTAACACATATGGAGGGGGCAAGGGACTTGCTGGCTCTTAGGAACCTGTTTGCAATTTGCATGCTTGTGCATTCCAGGATTACAGCTCAGTTTGCTGGGTGGCAGATTTTTTCACACTGCTGATTAAGAGCAGAAGGGATAATGGAAACAAGCATTTGGGAATGCAATAGTCTCGTGTTTGCTCGAGTTAGAGCTCATAGCATTGTAAATTACTGACTGGACTTTTATTGTCACACACAGACTGAAAACAACAAAAGGAAGAGAGAAAGAGCAAGCTGGCCCTGGAAAAGCCCCCCTCTGATGTTGGTTTATGTTTACAGAGGGAGCTGGTGGGGAGGAGGGACTGAACACACACCCACAGTGCAAGGCAAACAGGCCAATACTAAAAGAAAAAGTCCCCTTCAGAAGAGATAAACAGGACAAAGTGTAATTACCCAGTACTTTGTGCTGCTCCCAAAGGGAAAAAAGGCAGGACAAAGAGGCAGGACATAGCGATTAAGGATTTTTGAAGGACACTGCAACTAACAAATTAGAATGCTGAAACTCACTCTATTGTATACTTTAGTATACAGCAGGCCGAACGCTAACGCTCAACCTAAAAACACCTCACAGCACAACGAGTGAAGGCTACTTATCAGCTCTTTCGCTTTACATCCCCTAAAATTGACCAGAGAGACATTAAAACATTTTGTGGTAATTTGATTAAACTCATTCTAAAGAGTTTAAAACACACAACATAAATAGTAGAAGCATTAGCACCCTTGAGTACACCAAATTATTATACTAGTGTTCTGACAGCACAAAAATGACCAATGGACATGCTTGAACACATGAGATCAATGTAGACCAGAAGGTCCCAATTGTTTGACTTCTCTGTTTACCCCACACCTACGTTTTAGTTATTGAAAGAACTATAACTATAACTGCTGAATTTCTAAGGTTTTATACAAGTAAATTCAGAACCTAATTATAAAGTCCCTATAACAGTTGTTTTTTTTCAGTGAATGTCTATGTTTTTTTTAACACATAGTAATTTTCGTTACTATACATTAATCCAAACACCGATGCACACGGCCTTTGGACATGCATGGCTGGCCTGTGGCTAGGCCCTGAGGCCACCCCCATAAGTGGCTGTCAAAGTGTCTGGGTGTGAGATTGCATACATCAGTGTTTTAGTGGGTGCATCAGAATGTGCGTGGGTCTATGAGTGGGTGCATCAGGATGCCAGTGGGTCTGTGAGTGGGTGTTTGACAGTCTGAATGGGTGGGTGAGATGGTGTGTAACTACCTGAGTCAGTCTGAGTGGGTGCGTGAGAGTCTGACTGGGGCTCTGAGTGAGTGCATGATGGTCTGAGTGGGTCTGTGAGTGGAGTTATGAGTTTCTGAGTGGATCTGTGAGTGGGTGTGTAAGTGTCTGAGTGGGTGTGTGAGTGGGAGAATTGATTGAAAGAGAGATAGAGAGAGTGTAAGAATGTGAGAGGGAGAGAGATTGAGTTTTTTAGTCTTTGATGTCTGATATACTTAGATATTTGTTTCCAATTTAAAATCAAAAATGTATTTTTTTGTAAATATAGTATTTTGTTTTTTTAACAAAAAGAAAAATTTGAAATGAGTCCAGCTGGACTCGAACACCTAAAACTCAGTGTGACGGTCACAAGGGTGGTGTTTTTTTGTTTGTTTTATTAACCCTCTATGGGCGATCTGGGAAAGAGACGGAGCCCTTGAGAGCTCCCCCATGGTCGTTTCATATTTATTTATTTTATTATTATTTTTTCTAATAAAATGCCCTCATGAGCTACCTGGCACTGCGGGGGAAGCCTTAACGCTTCAATCGCTTTGCAATTGCTTCAGCAAGCATGGAGCGGCTTTGATAGCATCTCTCCGCTTGCTGAAGCAGTTCATCTCTGTCCCCTCTGTCCCCTGCATGTGTGCAGGGACAGAGATGAAAGCTCTGCTGTTTGACAGTGGGACCTGCTTTAAAGATCCCACTGTCAAACAGCAGAGTTCTTGCTGTGTCTTGGCTGCAGCTGCAGAGCTGCAGCCAAGCTACAGCAAACAGGTATGTCCCGGGGGTGGTCAGCTGGCCCTGGAGAGTGGAGGTCCCCAGGGCCAACACAGGCTCCACGAGGGAGGGTGTGTGACCCCCCTCCATTGAGAATAGCACCAGGGAGTGGTGGTCCAGAGGGCTTGGGGGTCCCAAAGAGACTTTGCCCTGGGGTGTGCTGGTCCCCAGGGCATGGGGGGACCACAGGCCCCCCCACATGTATTTAATTAGAAGCCCTGAGGGTGGTAGTCCCCAGGGTGTGGGGGGGCCATGTGCCCCACCCCATATTTTAAAATGAAAGCCCCGGGGAGGGTGCGGTCTCCAGGACACCAGGGGGCCGTGCCCCCCTCATATAAAAATATAAAAGCTCCAGGGAGGTGGAGGCCCCTCCACACAACATTTTAAATGCCCCAGAACCTGGTCTACCCAGCGCCCTATAAAAAGCACAAGCGCAGGAGCCTGCACTTGTTGTTCTTTATATTTTTGCCACAAATTTGCAAAAATTGCAATCCTGTGGCAAAAATATAAATCATTTTTTTTTTGTGATCTGGGGGTGTCCCTATGGGAGCACCACACTAGTGGTAATGGGTAAGGGTGTCTCTACACCGGCCCCTTTTATTTTATTTTTACTTTATTTCTGGGACTTAGCTCAAGCCGAGACCCAAGATGGCTGCCAACACTTCCTGGTTTGAAGTGCTGGCAGCCAATCAGAGCTGTATATTTCCCTGCACAAGCTCGTCTTTGTTCGCAAATACTTTGCAGCCAGAGATATACTCAAAATCTAGTGAACGGATTTACTCCAAATAAGCAAAAGCGTATTCTGCATACTGACAGCTAGCTTTCTGTTAAATTTGATGTAATTCCATCCAGTGGTTCGGCCTGTAGACGTGTCTAAAGAATGCTATGGAAATTAACATGGGAAATGCAACCTTTTTAGTCCCACTTTCCATGCGCAACAAGTATCATTGCAACACTTTTTTGGGAAAATGTTGTGAATATTGCTCAAACAGTTTCAATGATATAGGCAAGTCAAAAAACACTTTTCCTATGGAAACATGGACCTAACTATAACTACTTACGGGCGATGTCAGGTAATATATATAAAATTTTAAAATGTTCAATTTTACACTTTCTTTTTTTTATAAATATATATGTTTATAAATGGTTGCGGACACCCTAAGCGGACTTTTCTAGCACCTAGCGGTCTGCAGATCCCATGTTAAGAAACACTGCTATAGACAACTGGCAATTACTCTGAATGTGTACAATGCATTAAATATACGTTAGAAACAGGAGTCAGCAATATGCAAATCACTCTTGGTCTTGCTTCTAAAAGAACAGTTCCATCTAAACTGTTAGGTCACATTCCCTCTTCACAGGATGTGCCTCCGACCTCCAATCAGGCCTCATCAGTGGATAAAAACTTAAATCTTTCTGGTAGCGTGAGCTGTCCTTTAGTGCAGAAAGGTGAAGACATACTTAGGCATACCCATGGCACTAAGAGTGAATCAACTAGACAACATAAAGTGATGGATAGAAATACTTAAGTAAATCACACGGTTTTCCTTTGGCTACTTGCTGTTTCTCCTAAGGAAAGCAAGCAGCCCTTAAAAAAAGTTTACTTTATTCAAATTCGATCAAAGATAAGGTGGTCTGCTGTCCTTAAAAGACCATACCTGTGATGTCTTCCAATCATAGTGAGTCCCAATTTTTGATCTGCACTTCAATATTCATGAGGTAAGTCAGATCACAGCCCTTTACAATTCAAGTTTGTATGAACCTACCTATTAGCACATAGGTTGGTTTGTAAAATTCTTGACTTGTCACAAAAATACTGGTCACAATTTCCAACCAATATTTTGCCACAAGTTTTTTGTACATCTGGTCCTAAATGACTTTCATAATCACTTTTGATACCTATCATGCAAAATCCTGCATTTTTTCATGATCCCATGTGTGAATTTTTAGAGGGAAAATGCTTATGTTCCAAAAAAATTTATGTAGCTCAACTTTTTATGTCTGAAGATTTTTATACATAGCTTGCTGTTTTGCAAAATTACGAAACTGTGAATTGTGGTGTGCTTTTATGGTATTTATCTTTACCGAAATAAAGCTAACGAATGAACGGACTTTCATAATCACTAATTTATCATAGCTTTGTATTTTCCTGAAACTGAGAAACACTGTACAAAACCAATGTTGTACAACACTCTGCAATGGTAGGATGATGTAAACAGTCTTTACAGAAACATATCATAAGCAACCACCACTCAAACACATACTTTGTACTGCAAAATGTAGCACTGCAATCCTCCCACAAAAGCGTGCTTCTTTTCTATGGGTTCTCAAAAATGTACAGTTTCCGACTTGAGTTTCTGATGATCCTAAAGATTGAAAGCAGCCAAAACAAAAGTAACAAAATGGAAGAGCACTGCAAATTAAATTTAGATTGACAAAAAGGGGCCCAAAGAAATGCCCTTCTCAAGCATATGAGTTGTTATGATGTTAGTCTCTTTAAATGTGGACATTATGGGCCTCATTATGAGTTTAGCTGTCTGACCATCGGACTGCCAAACTCACGGGGGTGAGGCTGCTGTCATACCGACAGCCTCGCCCACAGTCATATTAAGATGTTTCCACCGGTCTGACCGACGGAAACATTGTATGACAATGTTTAAGCCTGCTGAAACAGTGCCACGGCATTGGCCTCTGGTCCCTTAAGGGAGCCAAAGCCAATGCTGTCACACAACAGCACCCTCAGAATACGCGCTGTCTGCAGAGTAGACAGTGCACATTCTGAGGAGTCTGGCAGTGGCCCGCTGCACTGCCCATGCCATGGCCATGGGCCATGCAGGAGCCCCCCGTGGCCCCAGCACTGGCTTTCCACCAGCTTTTCCATGGCATTGAAAGGCTGGTGGAAAGTGAACTTGTGATCAGCACGGTGGTGCTGCCATGGCCATCGCCGTGGCTGACCATGACTCTAATCGCCACCACCCGTTTGGGATTCGTGCTACCAGGGGTGGCAGTGATCCAACCACAGGGTTGTAATCTGGCAGTTGAGCAGCAAGGAGTGCAGCGGTCCGACCACCACCATGAGTTTGTCATTCATAACACCACCAAACTTGTATTGAGGCCCTTTGTTTCCTGGCAACTTGTGTCAGCTTCTTCATTTTTCCAAGAGACCAAGGTGGTCATTACAACCCTGGCGGACGGTGTTAAAGCTGCGGAAACAGGCCGGCGGACAAAAAAATGGAATTATGACCCTGGCGGAAACCGCCAACATAGACAGCCACTTTAACACACCGCCCGCCACGGCGGTACAGACAAGCAGCGCAGCGGTTACCGCCAACAGACAGACGGGAGACAATGTACCGCCCACAGTATTGCAACCCGCCAATCCGCCACCTTTTCCGGGGCGGATTCACTGTGGATAAAAACACGGCGGAAACAGCTTTTGCAATGGGAAAACGCTCACCTGAACACATCCCACGAGGAAGGAGGCCACCATGGAGCCGGAATTACAAATACTCCCTGCCCTTGTCTTTCTGCTCCTCTACGACCAACAGCTACGTAGGCGCCGAAGACACCGGTGAGTACTGCACCTACGACACGGGGGAGGGGGAGGCAAAAGTTAGGGGGACACCCACCAAACACCCCCACCCCCACCCTTGCATATTACAACATACACACCAATGCATTCACAAAAATCACAAGAACAACCCACAATCCCCCCGGAAGAATGAAAAGACAATGCGAAATTCGGTCAAACATTATAATGTGCCAATATACATGTCATACAAAAATATACAGATATATATTTGAAAATCAGTCATAATTATATATACAATACGAGAAGTAGAGCAGATATGTACACAACAATGTCCGTGCACCAACAGTCCAAAAATGCATGGCGAGGCCCTCAAACGATACCTGACCACTCTCGGAGAGAACACTGCCAGGGCATCAGATCGAAATACTACAGGCACCTCAGGGGGAAGGGAAGGGGGGGGCACCTCAGCCGGATGAATGCAAAGCCAGATCCACGACGGGACTCCATGCCCATTGATGTATCCTGGGAAGTGCAAAGACACAGTCTCTCAAGTCACTACAGTGGGTGGGTTTCCCACTGTGCCATCCTGGGGAGTGCAAAGCCACAGTCTCACAAGTCTCTACAGTGGGTGTTTTGCCCACTGTGCCATCGTGGGGAGTGCAAAGCCACAGTCTCTCAAGTCTCTACAGTGAGTGGTATGCCCACTGTGCCATTCTGGGGAGTGCAAAGCCACAGTCTCACAAGTCTCTACAGTGGGTGGTTTGCCCACTGTGCCATCCTGGGGAGTGCAAAGCCACAGTCTCTCAAGTCTCTACAGTGGGTGGTATGCCCACTGTGCCATCCTGGGGAGTGCAAAGCCACAGTCTCACAAGTCTCTACAGTGGGTGGTTTGCCCACTGTGCCATCCTGGGGAGTGCAAAGCCACAGTCTCTCAAGTCTCTACAGTGGGTGGTTTGCCCACTGTGCCATCCTGGGGAGTGCAAAGCCACAGTCTCTCAAGTCTCTACAGTGGGTGGGTTGCCCACTGTGCTATCCTGGGGAGTGCAAAGCCACAGTCTCTCAAGTAGATGCAGTTCTCTACTGGTACTGGGTGGGACTGGTGCCCAGACTGGATGAGTATCCCCGTGAATGTTCCTGTCCTGTCACTGTCCCAGCTACACATGGGATAAGGATGCCTGATGTGGCGGGCTATTCATTCCTACACGGTGCTTGCCCTGTTCAGCGGTGCTTTGACATGGCGGTCTTTGCCCTGTTCAGCGGTGCTTTGCCATGGCGGTCTTTGCCCTGTTCAGCGGTGCTTTGACATGGCGGTTCTGGACTGTTCAGCGGTATTTTGCCATGGCGGTCTTTGCCCTGTTCAGCGGTGCTTTGCCATGGCGGTCTTTGCCCTGTTCAGAGGTGCTTTGCCATGATGGTTCTGGACTGTTCAGCGGTGCTTTGCCATGGCGGTCTTTGCCCTGTTCAGCGGTGCTTTGACATGGCGGTTCTGGACTGTTCAGCGGTGCTTTGCAATGGCGGTCTTTGCCCTGTTCAGCGGTCTTCACCATGCCGGTTCAGGACTGTTCAGCGGTGCTTTGCCATGGCGGTTCTGGACTGTTCAGCGGTGCTTTGCCATGGTGGTCTTTGCCCTGTTCAGCGGTGCTTTGCCATGGCGGTTCTGGACTGTTCAGCGGTGCTTTGCCATGGCGGTCTTTGCCCTGTTCAGCGGTGCTTTGACATGGTGGTTCTGGACTGTTCAGTGGTGCTTTGCTATGGCGGTCTTTGCACTGTACAGCGGTGCTTTGACATGGTGGTTCTGGACTGTTCAGAGGTGCTTTGCCATGGCGGTCTTTGCCCTGTTCGGCGGTGCTTTGACATGGCGGTTCTGGACTGTTCAGCGGTGCTTTGACATGGCGGTTCTGATACGGACATTGGTGTGTGGCATGACGTTCTTCACACTGGGCATTGGTGTGTGGCATGACGTTCTTAAAACTGGGCATTGGTGTGTGGCATGACGTTCTTCACACTGGGCATTGGTGTGTGGCATGACGTTCCATCATTGCCCAGCGGGGCTGTGGCAGCCGGGGCTCTCCTGGGCTGTGACTCCGGCGGTGGTCTCTGGACCAGTGACGATACTTGTGCCCTCCTGGGCTGTGACTCTGGCGGTGGTCTCTGGACCAGTGACGATACTTGGGTCCTCCTGGGCTGTGACTCTGGCGGTGGTCTCTGGACCAGTGACAATACTTGGGCCCTCCTGGACTGTGACTCTGGCGGTGGTCTCTGGACCAGTGACGATACTTGGGCTCTCCTGGGCTGTGACTCTGGCGGTGGTCTCTGGACCAGTGATGATACTTGGGCCCTCCTGGGCTGTGACTCTGGCGGTGGTCTCTGGACCAGTGACGACGGTGCTGGCGGTTGTGTCTGGACCGCCGGAAATGATGGCACACTTCTCCGCCGTGACACTCACAACAGGCTGGGCAGACTTCCTCTAGACCTTCCCTACCTTTGGTGGAGTCACAGCTGACTCTCCAATCCCCTTCGAACCCATGTCAGTTGTTGTCCCACCAGGAGTCTTAACACGGTCCCGTCGTCCACTCTACAATTTTAGAGCCTTTACAGGGGGTGGGCTGCCAGTGCCTTGGCTCCGGGTCCTACTGCCTGCCCTAGTGGCCGGTGCACTCCACAAGCCTTGAACATGCACCACTGGTATTGGAGGCTTTTTTGGCTGAGGCGCTACGATGGGACTGATGAATTGGAGGGGGGGGGTGGGGGCAAAAAGGTCAATTTTACATAGGGACAGTTTCTGACGAACACTGGGATGGGTAGCTGGAGGGGGTCTGGGAGTGGAGGAAGAGGAGGTGGTTGTCGGAGGTGTCACTTTAGCTGTTTTGGGTGCAGGTGCAGGTACTGGAGGCTGTCGTGAGGTGGATGGATGTTGGGTGAGTGATTGCGGCGTTTGTGTACTTTGGGAGGGGGCGTCACAGACACACTGGGAGAGGACACAGGTGACGTGTAAATGGCAGTGGAGGTGGTGAGTGCAGGTGAGCGGCTTGTGGTGCATGGTGTCCTGGTGCAATTCCTGGTGCCTGTAGATGTGGTGCATGCAGGTGTGTGTGTAGACGAGACTGGGAGGGAGGAGGGAGAAGAGAAGGAGGGGGACACAGTGGAGACAGTGGATGTTGCTGTGTCTGTATGGGTGTGATGCTTGTGTGAGTGCCTGTGGGATGTGTGGTGCCTATGTTTGCTTGAGCTACTTTTGTGTGTTGACTTGTGCGCATGCTCGTCTGTAGGTGTGCTTGGGATGGGCTGGGGTACAGGGGATTGGGTCTGGGTGGAAGAAGTTGGAGGGGGAGGCTAGACACAGGGACAATGGCTGCCATCAGTGCTGAGGCCAGAGATTGCAGGGTTCGCTGAAGGACAGCCTGACCAGAATGAATGCCCTCCAGGAATGCATTACCGGGTTGCAACTCTCGTTCTACACCCTGGATGGCATTCACAATGGTAGACTGCCCAACAGTGAGTGACCTGAGGAGGTCAATGGCCTCCTCACTGAGGGCAGCAGGGGTGACTGGGGCAGGGCCTGAGGTGCCTGGGGCGTAGGTGATGCCCACTCTCCTGGGTGAGCGGGCACGGGGCGAACGCTGAGGGGCTGCTAGGAGGGCGGTGCTGGTAGGGGAGGTGGCGGCTGTACCTGTTGAAGTGGTGGGCACAGATGGTGGCGCTACCACAGGGGAGCTTCCATCGGCGGAGGAGTCCGTGTCGCTGGTTGGTGATCCGGTGGCCGACGTGAAGCTCCCCTCGCCCTCCATCCCACTGGTGCATTCAGAGTCCGTGGTGTGGCCCTCCATGGCCATGTGGGATGCAGCTCCCTCGTGCTCCGGTGCCACTGTACCTCCGCCTGTTGATGCTGATGTACAAAAGGACAGGGAGAGCAGGAAAAGGGGGGGGAGACAGAAAAAAGAGAGTTTTAGTGCATGGCATTCCGCTACCGTTGGCGGACAAGACAGACGCAGCAGCCCCCTGCATTACGCCGTGCTCCTGCACTCTGCACACGCAATTTCTGGGTTATGGCCTACAAGGCAATGGTGGACATCTGCGCACATGGATGCCACAGGGGCAACTATACCTCAACTTGGCACTCTGCTGAGGTGGGGTTGAGTGTCACATGGCCTACATTACGGAGGGGCCTTGCCTACCTAACTCGCACTGGCCTAGGGACACCCACAGCCCACCTCACCCACCCAGACCCCTCCACTGCACGCAAAGTCCACAGAATGAGGTTGTACTCACCCCCTTGTGTCTGCTGTGATGTCCTCAAGCGCCCATCCAACTCCGGGTAGGCCACCGCCAGGATCCGGAACATCAGGGGGGTCATGGTGCGACGGGCACCCCTCCCACGTTGGGAGGCCATCCCCAGCTGAGCCTCCGCCGTCTTCTTGCTGCAGCGGCGAATGTCCTCCCATCTCTTCCTGCAGTGGGTGCCCCGTCTCTGGTGGGCCCCCAGGGTCCGGACCTCCTTGGCGATGGCATGCCAGATGTCCCTCTTCTGGTGGGCGCTGACCTACATGACATGCACAAGGGAAGAGGAACAGTCATTACCAACTGCACCGTCAATGTGAGTGGGCCCCTCCCTACTCTGGCCATGTGGCCCATCCATTCCCATGCATTAATGTTCGATGTACTCTGCCCCCTTCCCTCTTCCACCCAGCCCTCTCCACCCAGGCCTAGCCCATACAACGTGCTCCCTGTGTACTAACCTGTTGGTCTGGAGGACCGTGGAGTAGCGTGTACTGGGGGAAGACCCCATCCACAAGTTTCTCCAACTCCTGTGCAGTGAAGGCAGGGGCACTTTCCCCAGACGCAGCAGCCACCATCGCTTCCAGACCAAGGTCACAGCAGCACTAGCAGTGTAGGTCCTCTCCTGTCGAAGGTCAGGTATCTAGTGATTGAACAGATAGAAAATGGCGGTGACGTCCGCGGCGGTGACGTCCACAGCGGTGCGCATCATCACCGCCAGCGCACCTGTTCATTGGCTCCTGGGACCCATAGGGTCCAATGTTAACCAATGCAGCATTGCGCCGCGGTCTACGACTGCCTACTGCAACGGTGTGCAATGCCAGCGCAGTTACCCCACAATCCCATTGTCCCAATTTAGAGGTCAGACAGCCGCCATTTCAGGGGCCCACATGGCTTCATTTACTACTGCGTCACACATAGCTAGGCCTACACTCAACACACATACAGGAAGGGTTTTGTGTCTGGTGTAGTCTTGTGTGTAACTGTGGGTACATACCTGGAGGAATAATGACTGGTTCTTCGCTGTTGTCCTTCGTAGGCACCGTCAGCTGGGACATATGAGAAGATGGCGGAATCCTCCAGTGTACCGACCGCTGGTGGACCTGTTGACAATGGAAGAAAGACATGTCATTGTCACCTACCGGTTTGACCTGCCACTATCCAGGAACTATGTACCCAGTTGGAGCCAGACCTGATGTCACCGATCCGCCATCCGACTGGAACCCCCCCTGACGTGCAGGTGCTGTCAGTGCTCCATTTCCTTGCAATTGGGTCATTTCAGACTACTGTGGCCATGGCATCAGGGATGTCCCAGCCTATGTTTTCCAACGTGTTGTCCAGAGTGTTGTCTGCCCTTGGACATATCCCCAAAGTCATAGGTGCCATTGATGGGACCCATGTAGCTCTGGTCCCCCCCCCACAGGAGTGAACAGGTGTACAGGAACAGAAAGAGTTATCATTCCATGAATGTCCAGATGGTCTGTTTGGCAGACCAGTACATCTCGCAGGTAAATGCTATGTTCCCTGGCACTGTGCATGACGCCTACATCCTGCGGAATAGCAGCATCCCTGACATGATGGGTCAACTCCAGAGGCACCGTGTATGGCTATTGGGGGACTCTGGTTACCCCAGCCTGTCCTGGCTATTGACCCCAGTGAGGAATCCCAGGACCAGGGCAGAGGAACGGTACAATGATGCCCATGGGCGGGCTAGGAGAGTGATCGAACGCACCTTCGGCCTCCTGAAGGCCAGGTTCAGGTGCCTCCATGTGACAGGTGGATCCCTATTCTACTCACCAAAGAAGGTGTGCGACATCATCATTGCCTGCTCCATGCTCCATAATTTGTCTTTGCGACGCCAGGTGCCTTTTCTGCAGGAGGATGATCCAGATGATGGTGTTGTAGCAGCTGTGGAGTCTGTGGAGCCTGTGGACAGTGATGAGAATGAAGATGAGGAAGAAGACAACGACAACAGGGAGTCAGTCATACAGCAATGTTTCCAGTGACACACAGGTGAGAACATTTTCAGGTTTAACATTACATTAACTTTCACACGTCTACCTCTATCCTGTTTCTCGATTTCAATCACTATTTGTTAACTGAGTTGTACCCTTCCATTACGGTTTCACAGGTGTGGTAACCTACCTGTCAACTGCTTGCATCCTTAAAGGTCTTGTGATGTGTGACCTAGGTATGTTAGCCTTACAATGGTACAGCCATTATGACACTGTCATTGATAATACAAATTACCAAATCATAGACTGACTCCAGATTGTTTTGTGTTTCAAGGGTGTTTATTTAAGTGCTCAGAAAATGAAGGGGGGTTGTAAAATGGTGATGGGGGATGGTGGAGGAATGTCCATGGCAGAGTCCAGTCTATTAGTCTCACAGGTGCACTGCCCATCTGGGCATAGGAAGTGGAGATGCAGCAGTTCGAATATGGACAGGGTAACAAAGTGGGACAGTGGGAGGACAATCAGGGTGGTCTAATTTCCTGGCGGGGGTCTTTCCATCTTGCTCTGTCCTGTTCCTGGATCTCAGGGACCACTTGCGTGGTGGTTGTCCATCTGCAGGGGGTGGGGTGCTGGTGTGGTGGTCCTGTGGCGGGGCGTCCTGTCCACTAGCGCCGGCGGAGGTAGTGGGCAGTTCATCGTCCTGGCTAGTGTCAGGGGCCCCTTGGAGTGCCACGGTGTCCCTCAAGGTCTGCTGTATGTCCTTCAGCACCCCTACGATGGTGCCCAGGGCGGAGCTGATGGTCCTGAGCTCCTCCCTGAACCCCTAATACTGTTCCTCCTGCAGGCGCAGGGTCTCCTGCAACTTGTCCAGGACCGTGGCCATTGTCTCCTGGGAGTGGTGGTATGCTCCAATGATGGAGGATAGGGCCTCGTGGAGAGTGGGTTCCCTTGGCCAGTCCGCCCCCTGTAGCACAGCAGCCCTCCCAGTTCCCCTGTGTTCCTCTGCCTCCGTCCCCTGGACCGTGTGCCCACTACCACTGCCCCCAGGTCCCTGTTGTTGTTGGGGTGGTGGGTTACCCTGGGTGCCCTGTAGTGGTGGACACAGCGCTGATTGACCTGTCCTGGGTAGGGAGGTTTGGGCCCGCTGGGTGGGTGCTGTGCTGGTGTTACCAGAGGGTGGAAGGTCGGTGTTGGGCTGTGCCTGTGCAAGGGGAACCGACTGTCCTGAGGCCCACGATGGTCCGGGCTGGTCATGAAGATCCAGTAGGGCAGAGCTGCTCTCGTCACTGTGGGCCTCTTCTGGGGGTGGAGTGGTGTTGTCTGGACCCTCTGGTGTGGTGACGGTCCTTCGGGTTCCTGCAGGGGCATAACAGCATGATTATTGCATGTGTGTGTGTAATGGTGTGCAATGGGTGGGTGTTTGTGTACTCCAGTGCAAGCATTCCTGTGTGTGGGTTTGTGTGATGATGGTTGGGGGGGGGTGTTCTGGGTATATATGCAGTGGGCATGCTTTAGTGCTGGGTGTCCATGCTTAGTTGTGTCATGCAGGGCTTGCTGTTGGGATGGGTGGTTGGTGTCATGGGTACATTAGTGAGGAGTTCTAGTGATAGGGGAGGGGGTGGGGGAGGGGGGGTGTGAGAGCATGCAGGTAGGCTGGGGGATCTGATATTTAAGATTTGACTTACCAGTGTCCCATCCTCCACCGACTCCTCCGAGGCCCTCAGAATGCAAGATGGTCAAGACTTGCTCCTCCCATGTTGTTAGTTGTGGAGGAGGAGGTGGGGGTCCGCCGCCAGTCCGCTGCACTGCGATGTTGTGCCTGGAGACCGTTGAATGCACCTTCCCCCGTAGGTCGTTCCACCTCTTCCTGATGTCCTCCCTATTTCTTGGGTGCTGTCCCACGGCGTTCACCCTGTCCACTATTCTGTGCCATAACTCCATCTTCCTGGCTATTGATGTGTGCTGTACCTGTGAGCCAAATAGCTGTGGCTCTACTCGTACGATTTCCTCCACCATGACCCTGAGCTCCTCCTCGGAGAAGCAGGGGTGTCTTTGGCATGCCATGGGGTGGTGTGGGTGAGGTGTGGGGTGGTGTATGTGGTGATGAGTGTGGTGAGTGTAGTGGTGTGTGGTGTTTTGTGCGTGGATGTTGTGTGGGTGATGGTGTTGTGTGCCTCTGTGTGATGGGGTTGTCAATTGCTGTGCTCTCTCTCTGGCCTTCTTTCAGAATTTCTGGTCGTAGGGGTTTGTGGGTGATGTGGGTGTGTGTTTTATATTGTATTGGGTGTGTGGGAGTGGTGTGTGTATGTGTATCAGGTGTGTGTATTTCGAATTGTCCAATGTGGCTGTGTTTTGGAGATGTGTGTGTATTTTGAGCGCGGCGGTGTGTACCGCCAATGGAATACCGCGGTTGAAAGACCGCCGTGTGGATTCTTGGGTCGTAATAGCATGGGCGTGTTTCTGTTGGCGTGGAGGTGGAGGATTTGTTTCCGCCAGTTTATCACTGACCTTTGGTGTGGCGGTGTTGTGTGGGTGTCTGAATTTCGGCGGATTCCGAGATGTGGGTCATAATAGCTGTGGCGGTCTACCGCGGCAGCAGCGGTGTATTGGCGGTCTTCTGCACGGCGGTAAGCGCCTTTTACCGCCAATGCTGTAATGACCCCCCATTTCTGGTGAGGAGGAGCTCACCATAGGTTGGCCATTTGACACAGTGTATCGGTGACCAGTACACCAAGGACACCCATGGCCCTGTCATACTTGCCGAAGATCACATGCAAGTACATAGGGGCTGGATCTCTGCAACTAGAAATGATAAAAGTCAATTGAAAACAAGAAAAGTGATGTAGGAAGAACAATACTTTCCTGGCAGAGTGGCCAATCAGCTTATCTGCACTAAACTACTTGCAGTAGTTTCTTGAGGCTGCCTTTGTCCAATCTCTGGGGAGCAAAGTGAAGACATCGAGGAAATATATCCATATTTCTAGCTTCTTAGTCTGGCTGGGGGTTTCCATGCAGGCAATGTGAGGGTTTCCGTGTAGGCAATGTCAGAAGTACGAGCATGTCAGTCCAGCAGAACAGCAGTAGGGCTTTAAGTATGGCCAAAGTTATTGGGATGGGAAGACAAAGATCAGTCCTGATTATAATTTGTGATACTCTCCCTAAAAATGACAGGCCACCTGATCATTTTTCTGTTGAAGGGTTATGTAATCATGCCAAGTGAGTTCATCGAACAGTGGCCTGGGAAGGAAGCGGGCATTTGTGACTGTGCTGGACAAAATAATAACTGAAGGGTGGAAGGTAAAGTTTGAGCCAAGTAAAGATACTGTGTAGGCACACCTGTTTTTCAGGAGATTACCTCCTGTGACATGGCCTACTGCCCAGTATAAGCTGCAGCAATGTCTCAAGTGCCCCACTATAACACAGGGCAGCTTTATTTGCTCGCCTAGTGACATGGGCAGCTGCTTAGCAGCGGCTTAGCCCGACAGCCACTGCGTCGAGCTGGGAATAACTGCTCAGCTAATGATGACATTTTTTTACCTACTTATAGCCTACCTGGCCCCAAAAACATGAGAAGTCCTAGTGAAACCATGTCCCAGGGTCTGACTTCTTCCTCGCTGGTGTACCTAGTTGAAAACGGAAGCACTTCTTCCAGTGCACCGAGGAGCACTGCGGTTTCTTTAATTTACCTTTAACTTTTACTATTAGCTGATTAGTGAAGTGTAGTTGTTTATCCCTCCTTGTTACATGAATGTGCTGTCATCAAGACTGGCATGCAGCGGCTTCATAACGTTATTTATATGAACAATTCAAGGGCTGGGTGACTTTTTGAGGTTGAAAATGTTTACTGAGGGACAGGGATCTTGAATGATTCTAGGGTCCGTCCCGGCCTACCAAACTATACCAAAGTATAATACTTATGTTTCTGCAAAGAGATATTTCACGTGTCACTTTAAGATTGCTTTTACCGTCAAGTCATTAGTTTTAATTATTGACACATGGTCAGCCTTTAATCCATATAAGGCCAAAAATTTCAAATTCAGGGGCAGATTTATCATTCCTTCACATGGCGCAATGCAGCGAGCCACTTTGCTGCGCTGCATGAAAGCGAAAGGAATGTACTGTACTTACCATTATAGGACACATTCCTGTCCTTTCCTAGTGCTGGTGCATTTTGGCTGCCTCGCACCAATGCAGACACCCTTGCATCATGTTGCAAGTGTGTCTGCATTGTAAGCAGGATTTGTTTTGTGCAAGAAAGGCCACCTTCATGCACAAAAACATTTTTGAGAGGCATTTCCCTCTATGTGTGTTGTAGAGCACAGCACACATAGAAAGAGGAAAAAAGGAGAAATAAAAATATTTCTCCTTCTTACTCTTCATCTTGGGAGACGTAGCATTTTGACAAATTCCCAGGCCTGCCACTAATGGTAAATCTGGGAATGCGATAAAACCCGTGGCTGGATGCGTGGGAACACCCACGCTCCACCCATTGAATGCATCCCTTCCACAGAGTAATGTAAGGCTGTGATTTGAGCTGCCTTGCATTACTCTAGATTTATCAAGCCATGCTGGACCACGCAAGGTGGTCTTGCATGGCTTCATAAACACAACATTCAGACATACAATTGAAAAGGTAACGTGCACGCAGGTTTGAAGAAAGAGCAACATACCACAAAAACAAGATCATTACACAAACCATTAGCTAAGCATATCGTTCAGAAAGCAAGCAGCAACTTATGAACAGAAAGGTATAAGTATCTATACACAATGACCATCTGACATGCAATCAACCATTACACACTTATCAAAAGAGAAGTGTCAGATTAGTGTTGTTGGATGCTGTATTCTTCATGGGGGCTACAACACACACAAAGCACCGGGAAGCCAGTAGAGTATGAGGAGACAGGACCCCCTCACAAGCACTATAAAGCACTTACACATATGCACTGCTGCACAAGAAATCACTGCTGCTGGACTCTGGACTCTTGGTGGGGGCTTCAATACACACAAGGCAATTAAAAGCCATGAGAGGAGGACCCTCTGGTGAGTATTACAAAGCACCTGCACACACCTCACTGAAAGAGAAATGACTGATGTTGCTGGACTCTGGAGTCTTGGTTAGGGGCATCATCACCCGTAAAAGTACGGGCAACCCAAGACAGAAGGCGGAGGCAGGACCTCCTCACAAGTGATACAAAACACCAGCACAAACCTGCCTAGATGGGAAATCACTTTTGCTGCTGGACTCTGGACCCTTGGCAGGGGATCTAAAACCCACAAGACTTTGTAAAGTCAGGAGGGGAAGGAGACAAGGGAACCCCTATGCCCTCCTCCGTTGGCAGGCAGTGATGGAGATGTGGATGTCCACTTATCATTAAAGAAGCCAATGCATTCAAGAACACAATTCTGTGAATAGCAGAGACAGCAACATGAGAATACAGAAAAGGAGTGTACCTGACACAAACTGGGAACATGGTGGAGATAGAGGAAATCCTCCAAGAAAAGAGAGCTGCTACATTTATTTTGGCTTATGCTGTGAACTGAATCTGATTTCTGACAGTGATTGTTTATTGTATATGGTAGACATTCCCTAAATTGAAGCCAGATATGCTTGAAAACCACTCCTCCTTAGTCAATACATTAATTCACTGGATAGGGTCTGTGAGGCACTGCTAATCAGCAATTAAGACTGTGCAAAAAGGGCTTTGACCAGTGTCCAAGCTAAAGATCATATTGAGTTAATTATACCTGATTCTAATGCAAGAAATGAGTTACTAATACTAGAGTATCAATCTCATCCTCTGTGGTAATTCAAACATACAACTCAAAGTCATAACCTCTTTTGGCAAAGGGGTGAATGTCGGTTATATAAAAATAGCCCCACCTCAGTAATGTAAAAACATCTATGTATAAGGTTCCCTCCAAAACCAAGTGAATAAAGATTCTACTCACCATGGAACAAATAACCGCCTGCTTGACTTTGGAATAGAGAGGAGTCTTGTCCTTGGCCCCATCTCTATAGCTCATAAAGCATATAATGCAGGGGGGGGGAGAAATTTTATATATGCAGTCCAGAACATTGCAGGACTGAAAAATTAAACTGAAGGACTCGAGCTGCGCAGAATTTGTTTGAATGTGACATCTGTGTATTTCAAAAAACATGTCAGCTTGAACCTGTATTAATGGAAAGCTATAAATAAGGAATACCCTTTTGGGGAGTGTTAGACTTAACAACCTTAGGATGGTTATTCCCTGACGTCTGCCTCCCTCCCTCCACTTTTCTGACACTGTTTTTGTTGGTTTTAGGACTCAGCGCACGTTACCGCTGCTAACCACTGCTAAAGTGCACATGCTCTCTCCCCTAAACATGGTAACATTGGTTAATCCCCATTTGGCATATTTGATTTTCTTATAAGTCTCTAGTAAAGTGCACTGCATGTTCCCAGGGCCTGTAAATTAAATGCTACTAGTGGGTCTGCAGCACTAATTATGCCACCCTCATAAGTAGCCACTTAACCAGATCCCAGGCCTGCCATTGCAAGGCTTATGTGTGCAGTTTCACTGCCACTTCGAACTGGCATCTAAAAGTACTTTCTAAGCATTAAACTCCCCTTTTTCTACATATAAGTTACCCCTAAGGTTCCCCTAGGTAACCCATAGGGCAGGGTGTTATGAAGGTAAAAGGCAGGAAATGTACACATGTGTTTTATATGTCCTGGTAGTGGAAAACTCCTAAACTCGTTTTCCACTACTGTGCGGACTGTTCCTTTCATAGACCAGCATTAGGACTGCCCTTATATACTTTTTGAGTGGTAGATTTTGATCTGAAAGGGGTGACCAGGTCATATTTAGTATGGCCAGAATGGTAATAGGAAATCTTGTTTATTGGTGGGGTTGGATTACTATTTTAGAAATGCCACTTTTAG